>NW_022995155.1:0-18431 GCF_008704595.1 Diutina rugosa
CGACGATGCTGTCAGTGGTCTTCATGGTCACCAGCACCACAATTGCAAGGGTAGAAGCAAAATGAACGATGCAGGAGGCGTGGCTCTTTGCCCGCCTACACTTGGAGTTCATGTCGAAGGGCTCGACGGAGGGATGACCCCTCACTGTCTAGCTTCATGGTGAAAATTCGTCGTGAGGTTTACAACACCAACGCAAGCAGTGATTGGCTATTGTTAATTCCTTGATAAGGGTTATGTGGACATTGTCATGTACACGACCAAAGCCGACGAGGGCCTATTTGCCTGTGAAGTGATGGATATTCAAAAAAAATGAATCTCTTCACACAACCTTTGAATTTCGTAGTGCTGACAGTGTTACCTTCATTTCGAGTTGTCGTTAGAAACCAGCTGCTCATCGATGGATATTTTTCTCTGCCCTGGTCATTCTTTTCGTAGGTTGGGCGTCGTATAGGTGGGCGTAAAGGCGGGCGCTGTATATTGAGCGTCGCACCTGTACTCCGTCTCCGTCTAAATCTTCTGCATGAATCCTGCAAGGGCGGGTTTACAATACAACCCGAGGAGCGAGCGGGACTCGACTACGACCCGAAAAGCGAATTCGGAGTTGGAAATGGACCAAGAACAACAGTTTGCTTGTATATTGCCAAAATCTTATAATATAGGCTTAATTCAAGTGTTTTTTATCGTCATCATCACCCCTATAGTCTCAGAACGGCTGAGGGGCACTGCATCTGCGATCGCGCATAAGCCATCATCTGGTGCGAGATGGCTGGCTCTTCCTAGAAAAAATGTGTCAACACTACACTGCGAGCGATTTGTGGGGATGGACCGTCGATTCTAGTTGAACCCAGCTCTTGTATTGACCTGTCATGACCATATTATCCTTGAAATCTTACGGTTCGGGGCCTCTCAGCGTCATCCAGGCCTTCGACGACAATGAAGAGAGACTCGCCGTATCTGCACCTACGACGCCTTGAAGAAAGTTACAAAGCCATTGGGGGCTAAAATTAGTCATGGCGGTGCTAATTTGCGGGATTTTAGCTCGGGTTTCCCCCCCTGAAAAGGCTCAACTTCATCAGTCCCGCAGAAGTATAAAGCTGAGCGAATTTCCCACCTTTCAGTAAGAATTTTTTTACCACTTCCTGCTCCCTTAAAGGTTGATGCCATTTACGAACATTTGCTGAGTACCCTATAACGTGTGATTATCTGGGGTCCCGGTTTTGAGGGTGTGTCCCCACGGGTAGCCCCCAATAACTTTGTGTCTGTTAGACTCGAGGTATCGTTGTCGTTCCTTAATAGTCTTCATCGAGTTGGTGATGCGGCGGGGAAGTGGCCAGCGTTGTCTTTTAGGGCGGCGTCGATGAGCCATGGACCTGCTGGCAGCCAGCCTCCTAGGGGTCTGGAAGGTGAAACCTGCACTTGATCATCGAGTGTGGAGTAGTCTTCGTAGACGGGCAGCCGGTTAGCTGAAACGAACGCACATGTTCAGTACGTGAAGCCGGCCATATCGTCTTAGCTTATTGGGGATCACTGATGACTTCGGTCGTGCTCCTTTTTTTTGTATCTTTTTCACCGTTGTAGGGGAAGCTTATGTTCAATATCTATATACTTTAAATACAAACAATGAAGATTATGAAAGTCACTAGCAGATTTAATTTCTGTCCACAATTGTAGATATTCCATTCAGTGGATCTCCGAGAGACTACGACCGCGTGCTTGTGTTCATTGAAAGGATCCATGATGTCAACAATAACGACAATTCAACATGGTCGATAATATACGTCAATTCTCGTTTCAAGACTCTAATACCATAAAAATGGATGCGTCGCTTTGTAGACGATGACGGGTTGGTTGTTGATGCTGCTGAATCTCCAGTATAATGGGAGAAATAAGCAAAGTGTGCATGTTGAGAAAATACCAATACCAAGAGCAAACGGATTGAATGATATGGGTTATAGGATATATGAAATCAAACTTTGCACCACTTGGTTTAGGTCAAGCGTAGTAGGCAAATACTTAAATGTTGAGACATCTCACGATCTGCAGATCCCCTAGCCAAGCATCTTGTACTACAGCTCAATCGCACTAAATACGATAAGACATGGTACATTAGAGCTCGCGCATCGCGTTGACGACGAGCTTGTGAAGTAAGCGCAAATCAGCACTCAACTGGTTCCTTGTCCTCTTAACCACTTTGTCGTACGCATATTGGTTCTTTGCCCCTTCTAGTAATTGGCAATCCCTTACCAGAGTCACCTTCGGCTTTAGCTCACTCCGCACTTAGACGAATTCGTGCTGGCCCCCAATGGAGCTACAGGCAAACTTCAACACACCAATCTAGGTTAGCACAGGCGTAATCAGCGTACCCCGGAACCACACTACCTCCAACGCTACCAACAGAATGCGTGACCGACCTCTCTCGAAAGCGGGCTACGGCAGAAAAAAACAAGTCTCCCACTAAGTTAACAGAGTGTTAGGCTTGAGAAGATGATTCTGTTGTATTGAAAGATATTTAGCTGTATTTATAGGCCAAAAGCTAAGTAATAGACTAGCTAGCTGAGTAATAGACCAGCCAAAAAGAAACGTGGGGGTAAGGTCGGGACTTAGCTGGTCGGTCTCGATCGCTGATGATTACTCATCTGCATCGGTACTCCGACAATGAGGACGGTCCCGTCCTCATAGACAGCGTCATCCTAACACAGAGTAACTCGATGAAGAGGAAGGAAGGTAGCCACAAGAGCAAAAAAGAAGCCCAATGCGGGGCTCGAACCCGCAGCCTTGAGATTAAGAGTCTCACGCTCTACCGATTGAGCTAACCAGGCAACCTGGAACAAAAAACGCGGAGGAGCGTATCTGAATGGGAGCTCTATAGTAAGTTTTGTTTCCTGAGGGTTTTGTATCGATCTTTACAATGTTTGATTACGCTAAACAATTAAAACAAGTATACAATAAGTTAAACAACTATTCAAAAAACTATTAGACCATCACTTCTTCCAGAATTCCCCAAATCCTGGTTCGCTAATTCTCTGGTATCGATCAGTCGTCCATATTCTGAACTTTTTGCCCCATAAAAGCATAATGATGTAAGAACCATTAATAACCAATGATAACATGAACATGAGCCAGGTCGTTAAAACCAAGCCACAACCTTGTAGCCACGGGTCAATCGCAAAACAGAAGGCCATACCTATCAAATTCCTAAACAATAAAATGATGACCAACGCCTCAGAACCCACTTTGTGATAAGAATCGACAGCGTACGTCAAGCAGATGGCCCCCGAGGAGCTCATCGCAAACCCGAGGCACCCATAACCGAGCACAACGGGGATTGCCCAATGAACGCCAGCGTTGCATCCGAGTCCGTAAGCCAAGAGACCACCAGCATTAGTCAACAAAGGTAACCACATGGCATGAAGCCGCATTTCAGGCTCGAAGATACCATTATTTTTTCTTGCTAAGCGAACGGACAACCAATCAACGTAATTACCTCCATAAAGCATGCCGATGCAGCAACCGACAAATGGAGCTAAGTTTGTAAGTCCCACGCCGTTAGGGGAAAAGTTGTACGGCTCAGCAGAGAACACTAATGATTGAGTTACTGCCATAAGTTGCAACCACATAATCTGAGCGCCATAAGTTAAGCCTGACCAAACAATAGCAGGGAAAGATACAAGAAGAAACGGTCGAAAGAAGATAACAAACCATGACCGTGGATCGCTGTATTCTGTTTCGATCAACTTAAGCGAATCTTTGTAGGTTCGCTTCTCAATCGTTTGGTCAATCAGATCTGAACATCCCGACACGACTTCATCGATGTATTCGGGACTCTTTTGGCGAGTTTCTTTACCATGAGTCAAGACCATCGACTCATGCGACTTCACTATGCTGATGATTTCAGCTTCCAATCGATCCTCTTCATCATGGTCTCGATTGAAAGTAGTATCGAACATGAAGAAAAACTGGATGATTATGAGGCCAGCGTAGATGAACAACTGGATCCAGAAAAGCCATTGCCAACTCATTGCTTGTACAACAAATCCAGCAGCTACAGGACCCAAGTTAGATCCCGCGTACAATGCTAGAATCATCAAGGCAAAAGCCGTACTCCGCTCATGCTGAAAAAACACATCAGTACTAGAAATTTCCACCAAGGAGTCGACGGGAGCGGCAGCAAACCCTATCATGATGTATGAGCCTTGAATGTACAGGACATTCTTACCGACACCACCAACAACCATAGCGAGCATCACAATCACTGTACACAAAAGGTAGACAAACCGGCGGCCCACCTTCATGGCTGTAGGTTGTAAAAATAAGCATCCGAGCCCAAGAAATAAGAATAATAATGCGCCCGCGATATTCAATTGGTTGTAATCAGTGTGGAGGTCCTCGATCCATGGCTCATAAGCGGGACCACCGAAGTTTGCCAGCACTGCCAACATGAAACCCCAAAACCATAAAAGGCCAAACTGGAAATACTTTTTCCTTTGTGACCATCTCAAAGGATCATTTGGATTGCTTGATGGCTGAGGATTCAAGATAACATTCAGGTTTTTCCCTTCTTGCTTCTTAACGTCTAGGACGTTATCGACATCGACTAAATGGACGGTACCGGGAGCGTACACGTAGTCCTCTGTCATTGTGGCAATGTCTGATTATTGCTGGTAATTTTGATCGGTTATATTCATATCTTCCATGGAGTCTTGGTAGTGGGACAATTCAGAGTCTAACCCCTCACTGGTAATGCCGAAAATGTTGTGTACAGGAAGTGTGGGGAAACGTAAAACTCCATTGCAACCCACTTGTCTGCTCTATATTATGGGAAAAGACCCAAATGTACACGATTTCACAAGCACAAATGCTGTCAATCTAACGATATGAGTATCATTGGGGACTAGCCTACGAATGTGCCATGCGATGACGGTCTCTCACTTGTGACTTGTGAAAGTGCGATAGCCGCTTAAGTTCTGCAACCAGAGGCTCATAACAGGTACAATTTTAGCTCGCCGCGAATTATAGGGATTCGTGTTCCGCTTACCGTCTTACAAAAACTGCTATTTGATTGTAGAGAATATCTGGCAAAGCGTGGATGAAGCCGAAATAAGATGATCGATTTTTGCTCCAGTGGATTTCGTTGTATTTTATTTTAGCGTGTCTTAACACGATAATCACGTCAAGGGACCTTTCGCACGGCTGGAGTTACCCAATTGGGGTGTGGAGTCAATGTTGTGCACGGTGGCATTGAAGGCGGTGAAAATAGTAAAGTGATCACGGATCAAGGGATCGGGACACTCCGAAAAAATGCGACGCTTATTTCCAGTTATTCGGGCGGTGTGTCATCACCGACAACTATCGGTACTTGGCAATCAATGACCTGGTGCGCTTCAACATAGAGAGATATGCTCAATAGCTGATGTTGTAGGGCCTCACGATCAACCCTTGAAACACACATTCTGAAGTTGTATTTCTTTAGCCATTTATGAAGTACGGGTGTGAAGATTATGCCTGGAAAAGTAGAGATTTGAAAATGCAATACAGCTTAGTTTTGAGCCTTGGGCGTCCGAGATCCATCATCTGTTATTGAGGTACAAAATGAAAAATTGAGTGGTGACCACGACGAGACAGTCAAGCCAGAGCGGACTAACTTCAAAAAGAATGCGTCAGCTACAGGATTCGAACCTATGCGCTCAGAGAGCATGTGATTTCTAATCACACTCCTTAACCAACTCGGACAAACTGACGGATTGACACTTCTCGACCATTGTTACACAAAGGCGGAGCTATACTCACGCAAGTCGATCCTCCTGTGGAGAAGGTTGAATCATATTCACGTTGAGTCTATCCTGAGCATCCTATGTTAGTGACATATCCTATTAACCGTCGTCAGTGCTCTCCTTTGAACAATTGATTGCACCATTTTGGTGGAATGAGCCAATCTCATTGGAAATTTTGTTCAGGAGTTTACAGGTGAGAACGAGCCACTCCAGCAGGCTTATTACATTTGTGTAACATGAGGATTGTAGATTTGCGGGACATATCAAATGTGTCAAGGCCGAAACAAGTATGACTTGCTGGGCAAAGAAGTCTACGCAAAATAGGATACCATCATCGCGGCCATTCGTTGACCACAAGATTCAATTCGTTTTCGTAAGATTAGCGCACATAGTCATCTTGAATAACATACAAGCTGTCAACGAAGTGTTTAATTCAAAGTTTTGAGCCACGTGAAAAATCGCAGTTCATCAAGCTAGGGGTTCATAGTCCAAAAACATACAAACTCAACTGAAATTGAGTAAAGTAAGGTCATAAAGCCAAAAAGAACAGGGGCGAGCTGGGAATCGAACCCAGGGCCACACCCACCCTAAGGGTGTATCATACCACTAGACCACACGCCCGATTTGCGAAAAACCATGTGGCTTCAGCTATAGTTGATACATAACATCTGTAAAAATGGCGAGTTTTAACGATTTTCAATGCTTTTTTCTATTGCTGTATGATGAATTATGTGATATGCGTGAAAATATTTAGTAGGAAATCTATAAGAGTGCCGATATGCCAAAGAATGTGACACAATGCTTGATCCTTTGTAGTTTCTCATGGAGCATGAGACTTTCGT
Source organism: Diutina rugosa (assembly GCF_008704595.1). NCBI lineage: Eukaryota > Fungi > Ascomycota > Pichiomycetes > Serinales > Debaryomycetaceae > Diutina > Diutina rugosa. The sequence continues at coordinate 6,614 of NW_022995155.1, forward strand.
ATGGTTTGTGCTATCGGATATTCTTGCTAGATATTAAGGAGCGTATTAGAACACATGAATCTTTCGTACACAGATCATATGTGGCCTGCGACGAACGAGTATGAACCTATCAGTCGAGTAAGCTGTGCACGGACTGCCACTTGAGTTGATTTTATCACTTGAACCAAATTCATGGGACAACTTTGGTAAATTTGGCACGAGAAGTCTTAGACCACTTAAAGTGCAGTGTATTTTTATAGGCAAGGTTATCGACGTCGAATACATCAAGACTGGTGACTTTTTGAGCTCCGAAACTGGAACGTCGCCAATGGGAGCTGTTAGGCCCGAACTACCTTTGTTAGAGCTGAAAAGCATTCCTTACCTATATAGCATTATCCGCCTGTCATCAAAAGTAATGTCTTCGTTCTGTCGCGTGCGATGCCAAGTTAGCCCTCCTTATTACGATCGCTGCCTCACGCTGTATGCAAACGAACACTCCCCAACAAAATTCAAATATCATCATATCCATTACGTCCGATCAATATGCACATACATTCTACTATACTAATGGGTTACATATCCCCAAAACTTGAACTTCACTATGTGCGGTCTTTTTGAAATTGCATTTTATTTGGGACAACACAATTCAAGTTTATAATAGCGGTATGCCGGAATATAGACACGCAGTACACCATACGTTGGCATGCTAATGCCATGCCGTCCTCGGCTGACTCCGACTGGGCACGGCAGCCGCCGGTCGCCCCTGACCGGGGCGCGTCCGCCCTCGATCTTATTCGACCGTTGCATTTGCCAAACCTTGCCTTGAAACATCACGTGATTCACACCTAATCGGTACATAGCCCCACGAACCCCCAGCCATGGAGGTCGTGAACTCATTTACTTAATTAGTGGATACTAACTTCCGATTGAATATATACTGTTTGCCTAACTTACTTTCGGTAACTCCTGGCCATGAGCAGCTCCTTACCGGCGGGGTCTTCCGACCCTAGAGCCAATTCTGGCCATTACCAATGACCGTGGGACTGGAAGTCCAAGTACGATTCCTAAGGCAAAGACAAATTCCCAAAAGTTTCAAAGTACCCGCCCTGCTTTCATGATCCTGAACGTCAGTCAAGAATTTCATCTTCACCACATGCGTCGTAGGTGAACTTGTCACAATGTTCAGACTGCCCTACCCCAGTAACGTCCTGTTCTACAAACGAAAAAATCACTCCATGCTATGGATTTAATTGATCATGGTGGCCACTGAATTTGGTGTTGATGAACTCGTTTTGCATGCAAGTTGAACAAATGTAAATCGCGTTTGACGTAACTGATAGTGTAAAGCCCTCGTCTCAAAGTTTCACACCATGAACATTACGACTATGTGTGAGTTTTGTCTACAAATATTAACTTCGGAAACACGTTGATTACTTAGCAGCCAACTTTCGCTGACAAACTTGTGTGCTGTAGCCTGACTGGTGCAAAAAGAGGGGTTTTACGTTCTGCCACCTAATCTAAACATCATTTGAAGTGCACATAGCATTGTTGGTATGTACAGATTCAATATTGGGTTTTTGATTACTCGACCTTGTATAGGGTTTGCCCCAAATACTGGTAGTGTGTTTGCGCAATTGATAGTGTTTCAAGCAAATACAAAATGGTAACCGAGCTACAGACAAATCTCTCATATTTTCAATCGTGGAGCCTTGAAACCTCTTCTATTGATCGATTTTAGGTTTAAACAAATCTGTCATCAGGAAAAGGGGTGAATGTCATAGAGTTTCACGACGAGGCACGCGCCATGAGATCGACAATTAGTGTAAATGGCGTGAGCTTAAAAAAAAGTCAAAGTTGGAAACCTGACTTTGACTGTATGAGCCAAATTTGACAACTTCAAAAAAGAATCTCCCGAGCGTGAGTCGAACACGCGACCTTGAGATGACAATTCCATTACAGTCTCACGCTCTACCAGCTAAGCTATCGAGAGGATCTTGAAAATTTAGTATCGATGTGATATCAGTGATGGTCACTTAGGACAAACCCGCTCAAATCTCAGCAACTTTATTTGTTGGGCTAGCATAGATAGCTGTCAGTCCATCAGGTCATATCGCACTGATTTGCTTTACGATATCTCGCGTGGATGTCACAAAACGAGTGAGTTTCAATCAGGGAAAAAGGGAAAATCAATAGGTTGATCAGTTGGCGTAGAGCTTATGACTAGAATGGAAAAAAAAAATTCATGAAAATGTGAACGGGTTGATTGCCTAGCCTCAATAAAGATTTCAACCACGTTGGTGTAACATAACTAAATGGATTGTTCATAATTCGTAAATTTGATTTTCATATATGTAATCAACTATCCCACAGTGGTTCAACGACCATGTGTTTGTTATTGTCTTCTGGATTGACCCTTCCAATGATAGCGTGGCATGCTGACACGTCTTAAAGTTTGATGTGATCGAAAGCCTCATCAACCGACATAAATCCAATATACCGTAAGGAATTGGGTCTTTCCGTCGACTTCATGCTTAATCACGGTATAGCCGTCGTGTTCTTCGCTCCACACAGCGCCAAACAGACACGACGCGTTTTGCTTGCCTTCCGCTTCGGTTTGCTCGACAATGAACTTGTGCTTGCTGGATTTCTTGGCCAAAAATTGACAAATGCTTTCAGGCGAATCTGTGGCTTGAGCCAAAAGGTCTTCTTCAGCGAATGGTGGAGTGCCTTGGGATCTCAACTTGGTGGCCATGATCGTATAGCGGGAGGAGAGCTGCGATCAATGCGGACGTGTCTATATGCAGAAAAAGGTCCGACGGAGTAATCCGAAAATTGAAAAAAAAGTAAATGGCTACGTGTATGATATTTCTATCCAATTTTGAGTAGTTTTACCGTTCATTTCTTTTTGTCCAAGAATAACTTTCTCGGATGCGCTTTATAGTGTTATCCCGAGATCCGCGTCGTACCTCCGCCCCTCTCTCGCATAAACGATCGCATAAACGAAAAACTCGATAACGATTACCGTGGATGTTGTGGAGACGGAAAGAAGCTGACACAGCGTCGTTGGCCAGCAAGGCCAGCGGCAGCCGGGAAAACACGCTTTCCAAGTGCGATACCGAAAGTCTGGAAGAGCTTGTCAAGCGCGAGACGCCGTTTGATGAGCCGATAAACCCAGTGAAGAGAGCTGAATTCAAGTTGACCTCGGAGCAACAAAAGATGTACGACGATATCGTCGCCTACTTTGAGGAGTATGTTACCAAGGAGTTCCCGATTAAAGAGGGTCTGACGGTAACCCACCCATTCACCGATGAAGAGTTGGCGTGGTTGACCCAAGAATGCTTTTTGCGGTACTTACGGGCGCTGAAGTGGGTGTACGACACTGCTGTGGGACGTATCAAGGATACACTTTTATGGAGACGTACCTACGGGGTGCTGAAACTTGCCAAGCACCCTCATAAGGAGGCGATCACTGCCGACCTCGTCGCCCCTGAAAACGAGACGGGGAAAGAATATATTTTGGGCTACGATGTCGACAACCGGCCGTGTCTTTACCTTAGAAATGGCTACCAAAACACCCAACCTTCTCAGCGGCAGGTACAACACTTGGTGTTTATGTTGGAGACGGTGATCCAATTCATGCCTCCCGGTCAAGACACTTTGGCGTTGCTTATTGATTTCAAGGCGGCGCCAGCGCACATGAACTGCAATGCCAAATTCCCTCCCATCAACATCACTCGTGACTGTATGCACATCCTCCAATACCATTACCCAGAAAGACTCGGGAAAGGTTTGTTCACCAATGTACCGTGGATTGGACACGCGTTTTTCAAGCTTGCGTCCCCCTTTATCGATCCTTACACCCGTCTGAAGACAATCTTTGACGGTAACTTCGGCGACTGGGTGCCTCGTGAACAACTTGATAAGGAGTTCAAAGGTATGCTTAACTTTGAATACAAGCATGACGTTTACTGGCCGAAGATGGTGGAGATGGCCGAGGCAAAGCAGAAAGTATACATGGAGAACTTCGAGAGACTCGGAAAGAAGATTGGTCTCAGCGAGTACGACTTGAGATCGAAGCAAGACGAGTCGGCCTAAGTGCAGCTGCCGTCACCCAAATTAGACGCACACTAATAGACTTTATTAATAATACCATTGCAAAAAATACCATTTAATTTATCATTGTAGATACCTCGTCAACGGTATACATGAGACTCATCCCCACGTTTCGACTCCGGGACCAAATCAGCGCGCGTAATAATCTGCATCTGACTCGCGCCCAGTGTCTTCCACTATTGATGTTTGCAATCACCTTCATAGCCCACGGGGAGCAATTAGCCGACCAGGAAATCCAGGATATCGAAACCAGCATCCTTCCTAAGCTTGATGTGGGGAATTTCGAGAAAAAAGTGTTATCGCCTCGAGCAGTGGACTACTATGTCAACGTCAGCGACCCGCTGAAAGTCTCTCAACAGCTCAAGCAAGAGCAAGGTAAACATGCTTACGATATCATCTTCCAAGACAATGACCAGAGAAAGAACAAGAAGTTGTTCATCTTCGATATGGACCTGACGCTTATCTACCAGGAGGTGATTGAGTTGATCGCTGCCTACGCTGACATCGAAGATAAGGTGGCTGAGATCACCACCCGGGCCATGAACGGTGAGCTTGACTTCAACGAACTGTTACGTGAACGTGTGGCTCTTCTCAAAGGTATCGACGCCACCAACTTGTGGGAAGAATTGAAGGAAAAGATCGAGCTTACCCGGGGGGTGAAGGAGTTGACTACGGCACTTAACAAGTTGGGTATAGTTACCGGGGTGCTTTCAGGAGGATTCATCCCTCTTGCGCAACATGTGAAGGAAGTGTTGGGGCTCAAGTACGCCTACGCTAACACCCTCGGAGTCGATGACGAAAACAAATTGGACGGCACCACCAAGGGGATGATTGTCAACGGCGACAAAAAGGCTGAACTTTTATTACAGATTGCTGAAGAAAATGGCATCGGTCCCAAGCAAGCGGTGGCTGTGGGCGATGGGGCCAATGATTTGCCGATGATGGGCAAGGCTGGGTTTGGTATTGCGTGGAACGCCAAGCCCAAAGTTCAACAAGCAGCTCCTTGTTGCTTGAACACCAAATCGTTGCAGGATGTGTTGTACATTTTGGGTTATGACGACGCTGAAATTTCCTCGTTGACGGCGTAAATAGACACTTATAGAAATTACCATTGAGGGACATCCAACTCCGGTCTCAGGACCACCTTTCCCTTCATTACTCCTCGAACGGCATTAAATAATAGTATTGTTTGTCCCAACTCGATGTCCGAGACTGAAATCGGGCGCTCTTCGATCAACTTTTGTCTTAAAAGCCAATGGCGAGTGACGCCACAAAGGCAACCCAGAGATAACGGTGGCGTCACCCATCTCCCTTCAAAGAATATCGCGATGTTGGTGATAGACCCCTCCATCACCATATCTTGTCCGTTCCACAAGAGCACTTCTTCTTCTGGTTTAAGTCCCGGTAAGCATCGATTGCGAGCTTCAGTGTAATGCCCTCGACGATTGGTTTTGAACAGAGTAAACAGTGATACAGCAATCTGAACGGGATCCAAGTAGACGTCCCAGAGAGGTTCAGTGGTGGCATCAAGCCCCCAAAATAAGTCCGCCACCGGAGGCGTGGCGAACACCTCCACCGTGAGTTCACCCGTCAATGAAAGACTGGCTCTCAATCGATAAATTTGTTCAGGATCATGAGGGGCCATGGCAATATTAAGTTTTTCAAGAAATTCGGCGTAACTAAGTTGCACCTGTTCGTTATCATTAGACTGGGGGAATTGGTGTTCAAAGTAACGCAACGAAAATATAAGTCGAGTATAGTGCTCTTTAATGAAAAGGAAGTTCCGTGCCAGCAGCAGGATCGGTGTATCCAGCGGAGTGGCGCTCCAGAGCTCGACTTGGCGATAAGCATCCGGATCGTAGCGAATGCTGGAAAAGACCCGGAATTCGGGGTCGAGCTTTTCAGGGTAGAGACTTTGAAGCTCAGATTTTATCTCCGCCTCAATTTGCTCAGCATACACAGCGTCAATGTCGGGATCTGACGGGAAGAAGTCGTGGGGTATCGGTGGCATGGTGGGGTTTGAAATGCGTGGTGGTGCGTCGGAACAGCACAGGTCCACTATACGACGGCGAAACAAAGGAGAAACAAATAGGTACGTAACATGAGAATCTGTACCACTATCAATTGATATATCAATTCAAGAGATTCATCACTTTCAGCCTAGGCAATTGCGGCAAATTTATCATGAGCTGCCATCTCCATCTCCCCCGTGGATGTGGCTGGAGGAGTGGGCGCGCCGCGAACGACAAATTTCACCGCGAACACCTCCATCAACACCATGACGGTATACGGAGGGGATGAGATCAACGCGCTCGTGTTGGACCCGGGATCCTGGTATACGCGGTTTGGGTACGCTGGCGATGACTTCCCCAAAGTGATCACGCCGCTGTACTACGCGGAGAAGGAGGACGGGACCAGGCTTTTTGGGGACGAACAATTGAACGTGCCGCGAGAGAACTGTGAAATCAAGTCGATCATCACCGACTCCATCGTCACCGATTGGGACGCTGCGTTTGCCCAATTCTCTCACTATTTCGATACCACTCTTCAGATCGAACAGCCCGACCAACCCATCCTCATCACCGAACCGGTGTGGGCGCTGACCGAGTACCGCCAGAAGATGATTGAGCAATTTTACGAACAATACAATTTCCCGGGGCTTTACCTTGCCAAGACCCCCACCTGTGTTTCATTTCAGCAAGGGCGGCCTAACTGTCTCGTGGTGGATATTGGCCACGATCTGGTCAGCGTCACCCCCGTGGTCGATGGCATTTCCCTCTTGAAACACCTGGTACGTACCCATTATGCCGGTCAGTTCCTTAATGACGAAATTGCTGATTATATGGCAGCCAAGCCCGTGGACGCGGTGCCGTCATTTGAGGTGGCGTCAAAGGAAGTGACAAAGTGGCCCGAGGGCCCCACATTCACCAAACGGAAGGTGCCGAAGTTTTCGGCGCTGTTTGAAGCTTATCATAGAGCTAAGATCTGGCATGAGTTCAAGGAGACGGCGTTGGAAGTGCCGGATAAGCTGTTGGCTCAAGACAAAGACGACGAAGAGTACACTGGCGAGGCCGCCGAGCGTCTCTTTGAGATGCCTACGGGTCAACAAGTGCCGGTGGGCTACGAACGGTTCCAAATTGCCGAATCGGTGTTTGACCCTCACATCTACAAGTTCCAGGACACCGAAAAGTACAACTACCCTGACGAAAATGGCGACTTAAACATCAAGGGTGTTTACGATGACCACCGCGCCACTAAACGACAACGTACCGCCGAAAAACTCAGCGACGCTGCTGCCGAGTCGGACGGTAACACTACTCGCGGGTTGGCTAAACTCATTAGCCATACCCTTAATCTGGTGGACATTGACCTCCGGGCGTCGGCGGCTCACAATATCATCGTGACCGGGGGTACGCTGTTGGTGCCTCACCTCACTGAAAGATTGTACAAAGAGCTTTCCACCGCCAATCCGGGGCTCAAGATGAGATTGCACGCGGTGGGGAACTCGTCGGAACGGGTGAACCAGGCGTGGATTGGCGGTAGTGTGTTGGCATCGTTGGGGACGTTCCACCAGTTATGGGTGCTGAAACAAGAATACGAAGAGGTGGGGGCTGACCGTATATTGACCCAGCGGTTCCGTTAAGATGTAAAAGTTTATGAAGTGGGCTCTGTAATGTGTGTAATGACAAACGATCTATATTAATGAGTAAAAATTGTGCCGTAGTCAGAGGTTACGTTTCGTAATTCAAAACCGCCTCTCAAAGCGTGCGGCGCTTTCTGTGCTTCAAACGAGAGTCACCTTACCTGCAAAGAATGCTGGCTGCCTTAAATTGCTTATAGCGCGGAGGGGGCAGCGACAGCAAAAGATGATAAGAGTACAGCCAACGACGCGGACTCGATATGAGTCAAACACAGTAGCGTGCTGATGGCTTGAGCGAGCTTTTATTCAACCATCCTACATTCCAACAGCTCGTCTCAATTGATTAACCCCTCCCGACATCCGGTCGTGAGGCACCCGAGGTTTTGGGTTTGTATGCACCTTGCCCCACACGCGGCCTCAAAGGTTTTGAATGGGCTCAGCTGAGGTCTGCGACTGCATACACTTACGGCGATATATAGCGTTCACCCCGTGTCACATAATTTGAATTCGACATTAACCCCCGAGAAAGATGTCGAAGGAATTGATTAAAGGCGTGCTTGACTTGGACCCCTGGTTGGAGCCCTATTCCAAGCCATTGATTGACCGCCAGGTGGCGTTCAAAAACAAGCACAAGGAGCTTGGCCTGCTTATCGAGTATGCCAATTCCTACCAGACTTACGGGGTTCATGCTCTTCCCGATAAGCTGATCAAAGTGGTCCAGTACGTGCCTGATGTCAGGGAAGTGCTGATCGTGGGTGACTTTAACCATTGGGATCCGGAGGCTCACAAACTTAAACGTGTCAACGACTACGGCAAGTGGGAATTGACCATTCCTCCGGCCAATGGTGACTTTGCTATTCCTCATGACTCCAAATACAAGTTGTCAATGGTCACCAACCTGGGTGAAAGATTATACAGAGTCGATCCGTGGGTGAAGCGGGCTACACCCCCGGCGCGGGACTCTCTGCTGGTGGCGTACGAAGGGCGGTTCTGGAACCCAACCCACAAGTACCAATTTACCAACCGTCACCCCAAGTTCAACAACAAAGAAGGAATCCGGATTTACGAAGCTCACGTGGGTATCTCTACCCCGGAAGCGGGCGTGGGTACCTACAAGAACTTTACTCAAAATGTGTTGCCAATTATCCTGAAATTGGGATACAATACCATTCAGTTGATGGCAATTATGGAACACGCTTACTATGCCTCGTTTGGCTACCAAGTGACCAACTTCTTTGCCGCGTCTTCCAGATACGGTACTCCAGAAGACCTCAAGGAGCTCATCGATACTGCTCACGGCATGGGTATTCAAGTATTGCTTGATGTTGTGCACTCTCATTCGTCAAAGAATGTGGAAGACGGGTTGAACATGTTCAACGGTACCGACTACTACCTTTTCCACCTGGGTGGCCGTGGTAACCACGATCTTTGGGATCTGAGATTGTTCAATTACAACCATCCTGAAACGTTGCGTTTCTTATTGTCTAACCTCAAGTATTACCTTGACACCTTTCACTTTGATGGTTTCAGATTTGATGGGGTAACGCTGATGTTATACAAGCACCATGGGTTATCGTTTGGTTTCTCTGGTGACTACAACGAGTACTTCAACCCCGAATGGGTGGATGATGAAGCCATTACCTACCTCCTTCTCGCGCATCAATTGTTCGGTGATATTACCAATGAGGATGGCTACAAGATCACCTCAATTGCGGAAGATGTGCTGGGGATGCCGACTCTTTGTCTTCCCATCAAGGATGGTGGGATTGGGTTCGACTACCGTTTGCTGATGGCCATCCCTGATATGTGGATCAAGATCTTGAAGCATTTGCAGGACGAACAGTGGTCGATGGGCGATATCACCTACACGCTCACCAACCGTCGTCATGGGGAAAAGTGTATCGCGTACTGTGAATCCCACGACCAAGCCCTTGTCGGTGACAAGACCATCGCTTTCTGGTTGATGGACGCAGAAATGTACACCAACATGCTGGTGTTGCTGCCGCTTACGCCTGTCATTGACCGTGGTATCGCTCTTCACAAGTTGGCTCGGTTGGTGACGTTCTCCTTAGGTGGTGAGGGCTACCTCAACTTTGAAGGTAATGAGTTTGGTCACCCCGAATGGCTTGATTTCCCCCGTGAAGGCAACCAAGAAAGTTACCACTACGCTAGACGTCAATTCAACTTGATTGAAGATGACTTGTTGCGGTACAAGTTCTTGTTTGCTTTTGACGCGGCCATGCAACATTTGGACCGTGACTACGGGGTGCTCAAAGCTCCTCAAGCGTACGTGCTGCTAAAGCACGAATTGGACAAGTTGCTCGTGTTTGAACGGAACGGGCTCTTGTTTGTCATCAACTTCCACCCGACTCAGTCGTTTGCTGATTACAAGATCGGGGTGGAGACTCCCGGCAAATACAAGATAGTCCTCGACCTGGACCGCGAGGAGTTTGGTGGTCACAACCGCGTTGACGACAACACCGAATTCTTCACCGAACCGGGTACCTGGAACGACCGCGCCAACTCGTTGATGGTATACGTTCCCCAACGTACTGCGCTTGTGTTGGCCAAGGTTGACTAAATCAAAGAAATAAACGTGTCGACATTAAAAAACTAACTAACAAGGATTATTTGATCTCCTCAAACCGCCCCAGATGCTGCCACTCGCGGATCGGGTTGCTAAACACCCCCGTCTTCTCTAAGCGGCCAAACACCACCATCAACTTCTCTGCCTCTCGCTCTTTCTCTTCCTGCAGCATCTCCACCGGTTCAGTCGAGGTCGTCTCCACCAGCAGTTGCGAGTGGGCATGCGTCAAGATCAGCTTAAGCAGCGCGTTGTGAGAGAAGACCAGCTCTGACTCGGCGGGTTCCTCTTCGTGGGCGGCCACCGTTTGGTATTTCGGCCGCAAGTACTGGGCGATATCGAACCCCGGCGGGGTGTCAATATTATTAGCCTCAAGGTACAGCCGGGCGTTGATGTAGCCGATGGCGGTGAGGAACTGGCTGAAGTGTTTGGCGGGGTCCGGGTGGTAGCAGAGCTCGTAGTAGAAGTCAAGCACGATCTGCTTAAGCTGGAGGCGGGTGACTTCGTCGTTAAAGCTGATGTCCAGGTTCACCATCAGCTGGCCCAAAAACTGGAGGATCTGGAGGTACACTGGCGGCACCCCGTTGTCACACGGCAACAAATCCCGCTGGAAGATCTGGACGAGCACGTAGTCCTTTTCCTCACGCATCAGCTTGACGATGAACGTCACAAGCACGAAAAGTCCCAGGATATCGGTGTAGTCGGCGGTGGGGCCGGGGGTGAGAAACGAGCTCACGTGGGTGCTGAGGTGGGTGATGAGGGCGTCGCCAAGCTCGGGCAGACTGCGGCAGAGGTAGCGGATGTCGCGGCGGCGGGCCTCGGGGTGGGTGGTCATGATCACGGTGATGACGTTGCGCAACTGGCGCATCACCATCGGGTGGGGCTCGTCGCCCCAGGTGAGGCGGACGAAGTAGCCGGCGGCGAGGAGCAACGAGTTGTTCAGCGTCACCTCGGGGTACTTGTGATACAACAGGTACATCGCCTTGAGCACCTCGATCACCGCCGGCGGGTCGAGGGAGTGGGAGATGATGTGTTCGAGGCCGCGGTCGACACAGTCGGCGGCGGCGGTGAGCAACGCGGTGTCAACGGTGGCGATGCCGTCGTACAAAATCAAAAACATGAACCGGTACAGCGCCACCAAGTCGTCGGTAGTAGGGGTTTCCAATTGGGAAATGTGGTTGATCACGTGCGCTAACCCTTGGTTAGAATAGTAAGGGGTAAAATAACACTGGTGCAACGTCCGGTTCACCAACAAGATGTTGGCGATCACCGCCAACATGTTCTGCTGGCGCTCGTCGCTGCCGCCAGCGAGCAACGCCGCCATCACCTGCTGGAGGACGGCGTCGTCGGCGGCGGCGCACCACAGGCGGTCGCGGGCGAGCTCCCGGAAGCGCTTGACGTCGAGGGGAGGGGACGACAACGCGCTGGGGGGGGAAGTGTGAACACGTCCTCCAGTATCGTGGTTGGTAGCGTCCAACGGGGCCAAGGGGGCGGGGGTATGG
>NW_022995155.1:665905-666262 GCF_008704595.1 Diutina rugosa
GTCGCTGGTGGCTGAGGCTCCTTCGCTGGACGCCGCTGCCACCTCCGACGCCTCTCCTTCGTCGTCCGCCGCGACTGACGCCCAGGAGCCGTCGCTGGCCCCCGCCCCCGAAGCTTCGTCTGAATCGACTGAAGCGGCCCCCACCTCCGACGCTAACAACCAAACTGCTGAGGGAACTTCTTCCGCTTTCTCTGAGGCCCCCGCGCCCACTTCTTCCGCCGCCGCCACTGGCGATGTCGCCGCTCCCGAAGCCTCGTCTTCTGAAGCCGCCACCTCGGAAGCCGCCACCGCGCCGCTGGAACCTCAACAGTCGTCGCTGGCCACCCCCGTTGCCGATGACCCCACCGTGACTTCGCC
>NW_022995155.1:666316-742055 GCF_008704595.1 Diutina rugosa
CAAGGCGACGACACCACCACCTCCGCCAGCCTGCCCCTCGGCACCACCACCGTCCAGACCACCATCGAGACCACCATCACCGAGTACGTCGACTGCACCGTCGACGGCACCCCCACGCTGACTCCTGAAGTGCACACTTTGACCAAGACCGTCGAAGTCGAGTGCGCCTCTGAAGTCAGTGTCGGCACCACCTACGTCGAAACCACCGTCAACGGCACCCCGACCACCCAAGCGCAGGAGCTCACCACCACCATCACCAAGACGTTGCAACCCGAGATCGCGTCGCTGGAATGGGACGACGTCCCCATTACTTTGACCCGCACCGTGGTTGAGTACATCACCACCTCTACCGACGGCCACTTGACCACTCAGGCGGTGAACACGATTACCGTGACCCCCACCGTGGCTCTGGAAGTGATCCCCACTCAAAAGCACTCGTTGGAAGCCGAATCGAAGGAAGCCCCCGCTCCTGCTCCTGAATCGTCGTCGGCCGCTGGTGCTGACAACGACCACACCGTCACTGTCACCTACCAATCGGAACACTCGCTGGCTGCCGCCGTCGCCGACAACGAGGACGACTTCACCCTGACCCTGACCATCACCAAGTTGCTTACTGTCACTTTGGAAGGCGGCTCGGAACTGGTGGAAACCCTCGTTGCTACTACTGAAGAAAACCAATGTCACCCCACTGCTACCGTTACCGAAACCACCACTGCTTACGTCACCGTCTACCCTTCTAACCAGGGCGAAAACGGCAACAACGTGGAATCGTCGGTGGCCGAGGAAGACGTCACCGTCACCATCACCAAGACCCAAACCACCCTGCTCCCCATCGAAGCCACCTTCACCGGCGCCGACAACCAGGTGGTCACCGTGACCTCGTGGGTGCCCCACGTCACCGAGGTGTGCGAAACTAAGGTCCCCTTCACCCCCACCCTGGGCCTGGACGTGCCCGCTGACGCTACCACTGTCACCGTATACCCCGACAACAAGCCCAAGCCTACTGACGACACCAAGCCCTGTACCGTGTGCAAGGTGTTGACGCTTGTCAACGTTGTCCCCACCACCTACACCTCGGAAGTTTCGATCTCGGCTAAGTCTTCGGCTGCCACTTCGTCGGCCCCCGTCGAATCGTCTGCCATCGAATCGTCTGCCATCGAGTCTTCGGCCGCCGCTACTTCGTCTGCTGCTGAATCGTCGGCCGTCGAATCGTCTGTTGCCGCTGAATCGTCGGCCGTCGAATCGTCTGTTGCCGCTGAATCGTCTGCCGTTGAATCTGCTGCCGAATCTTCTGCCGCTGAGACCTCTGCTGTGCCCACTGCCTCGCTGACTGAAGCCGCCTCTTCGGCTGAAGCCTCGTCGACCGAAGCTACTTCTTCCGCTGAAGCCTCGGCCACCGACGCCGCTACTTCGGCCTCGGCTGAAGCTTCTGCCACCGACGCTGCCCCCTCGGCCTCCGCTGAAGCCTCGACTACTGACGCTGTTGAATCGCTGGCCTCGGCTACTGCCGCCGCTCTCTAGGAATTGGTCGGTATGGGTGACGCTCCCGGCGTCTAGATATACCACCCGGTTTGATCGCTACAAACTCGGGACTAGCGTGCCGCCAGCAGTGTCTTGATGACTCCTATGTTGGGTACCCCCTTTTATGACCCCTCCCGACTCGACCTTTTCCAGGACTACGAATAAGGCGAGCCGACGTATTCTCTTCTCTCTCTACCCACATTATTTTTTTTTATATTTTTTTATAACTCGGACCCAACCTGGCGAACAATGAATTATACAAACCGCTTGAACATTCTCGACACGTACCATTGTGAAATCATCACAAAGGAAAAATTCTCTTAGCTCGCGCCTCCGCCTCGTTTAGGCCAAGGCTGCTATAATTAGGGTCACCGTTAAAAACGCCTTACCCCAGCCGCTTAATCCTCAAAGAAGCAACCGCTGCCTCATGAGTCCGTGGTTGCCAGGGAGCAACTGGCAACGGTTGTTGTCATTTTCTTTCACCGACAGACAGGCGCGTGATTTCGGCACCCTGCCGGCCTGACGTAAGGATGCAACGCACATGCCACATTGAGAGTTTTTTGCCATTGCGAGGTGGTGTCTCCAGGGCAGGGCGCTTCGAAAGTAAACAACAACGCACGTCGGTTACTTGAAGGGAGAGAGGCGTAGGGCGCTGTATATTCACCGGCTCCGAAAGGAAATGGGTGAAAACGAGTTGAACTTGACCAGCTATGTAGTAGAGGTGACGGCAGATATTTTTGCTAGTGTTTTTATTGACTGTTTACCCTCGCTTCGTCCAAGTAATTTCATTTCGTCCCTCAGTGGTTATGTTTGAAATTCGATGTTTTTGTTGACGGCAGCGCGATTGTGTCCCGTACCAACCGCGTTTCGCTTCGCCCCTCACTAAAGGCTTCGCTTGGCGGTACGATCGCCTATAGTTGCGTGAGGTAGCGGGGTCTAAATGGATGAATCGAGGAAAAATCAGAGTGGAACATTGTAGCCGAATTAAACAATGCACATGAGCTAAATCCTATTTGATACCCTCTGATTGACACGGACTACTTTGATATGGTTTCCGATAAGTGTCTTGTCTCGCTTACTGTAATTACCACCTATGGGGCTTCAACAGCTACACTGCTATTTTGCATTCTTCACCAGTTATGACAAGATTTAGTATCCTATAGTGGTGATTAAAATAGCAATACTTAGCAACACCGTCCACCGATAACATTTCCACAGTTGACCTTGGTGGGTTAATATCACCTCTTCCTTCCCTCCCTGGCACCAGGCAAACAACGTCACGTGCCCACAGTAGCTTGCCAACTGTTCTAACAAAGTAAGCCACACTTCGCAACGTTTTCTCGCAATTTCCCTAAATTCAACGGTGATTAAACCCGGTGACCAACCCCGTAATTCTGACTACTGTGAACAACCACTATTTGATTATCATTCTACCAATTACAATAATACTTTAATCTGAATAAACCCGAAGTGATTCAATACCCCTAAAAAGCTTTCTACTTCATTATCTAAAACTCTGACGTGTTCACTTATCATCATTGGCTCCCCATCTTTTTTCATCTCTTACTCTTCACTTGTTTCGTATGATCTTCGATCACGTCCATCTCATAGGCGCGCGCGTTTGTTTTCTATCGCACCCCAACCTTCTGTGACCTCCCCGTGATCCACCTCCAGCGTGCCCCCCGACATGTCGTCGGACCAATTATCGCCCGTGGCGGTGCCTCGGAAGTCGGATATGTCCTCGCGCTACTCGCAAAACGGCACCAGTGCCGACTCCGCAACCATGGCAGACTCGACCCACCCCCAGCTTGACCCGCCCACATCCCCTCACATTAACCACACCGTGGCCCAGCCGCCAGTGAAACTGAGTGCTTCGCGTACTAAACGGTCGCTCACAGGCACTCCATTGATCTCTAGAGAGACCACCTACCAGGCCCACCGCTCCACGTACTCGTCGCTGCAGCGGATGCGGTTGAACCAGCCCCGACGCCCGTTACAACCTCCTTACTCAGCAGGTCCTCGTTCGGTGGCGGTGGAGCGCCCAGAAATCCCCGTGCTTGACCCTGATGTCGATGGAGACCTTTCCGACGATAGCTCTCCCATCAAACGGGGGTCTAAAGTGGCAGGACTTCAACTGCTGCGGGTGTACCACCACCCTGGCGACGGTGAGCCTCCTGCCAAGTACATCAAGGTGAGTCTGAGTGCCTCTAACCCGACATCGCTGCCACAAGTGCCCCCCTCAACTCGTGAGGCCGACGTTACCATATTGCCATTAGCTTCCCACTTGGCTCCACCCACTGATTATATCACCCCAGAACGGTGGACGGAGCCAGTGGCAAAGCTGCCCCCTGTCGACCAACACGTGCGCATCACTTCACATCCCGACCAAGACACCACCAGTCCTCTCAAAACCAAGACTGAAGCACACAGCGGTAACAATGGTAGTGTGCCTCAAGAACTGCTATCGCCTACAAATTGGGACGAGGACCTCGAACAGATACGGCATGAATACCGCCAGCTTGCTGACAACCTCTATCGCCAATTGGATACCAAGCATGACCGCATCACAATATTGGAGACGGAGCAAAAGCGGCACGAATCAGAATTGTTACGCGCCCGCCAACGGAGCCTGGAACTTGAAGTTGAGCTCAAATCCACTCGTCACCAACTTCAGCAAGCGCAACAACAACGTGACCACCACTCCCATCAACACAACCTGCTCAGTTTGGAATATGAGCAACTCCAGGAGGACTTGGACGAACGCGAGGCGCGAATAACTCAATTAGAGGACGAGAAATCGCGCCATGACGAAGCCATGAACCAACTTCAGGATAAGTTGACTGAAACTGAGCATGAACTTGATAAGGTTGTTTCCTCATTCAAGCAAGTTCGCGAACAACTAGTGGACCTCCAGGGCCAGTACGACGAGCTTGCTCTGCAGGAACTGGCTTACAAGGATGAGATTGATGACCTTCATCGCAAAATCAAGCAGTACGACGACACTCGGCGTCTGCAACAAACTGAAGTGAGTGACTTACGTCGTCGACTAGCTGACACCCAGGAAAAGTATGCCAGTCTCGAGTCGCGTAATGCCAAGCTTGAAGAGGAGTACAACCAGGCGAAAGATGTGATGAATCAAGTGCGTCAAATGGAAGAGGGGCTCAATAATTTGGAGCAAGTGTTGACGAAAACCGAGCGACGCAACGCCGAACTCAATGACGAGCTCGAACAGGAAAAGCTAGCACATCGTGAACTGATCAAGCAACTTAGTGCTGACCAAGAAGAGATTACCCGGAAACTTGAAGCGGCGTACACTGACGAAAACCGTCATCGCCAGCAAGTGGAAGATCTACAGAAACAGACCCGGGAAAGTCTGGATGAGATCGGTCGACTCACTCGTGAGATTCGCCAGTGGGAACGGCGGTACGATGAACTCAATGAAGCCTACCACCGGGATGCGCTGGAATGGAAGCGCAAAGTGGAATATGAAGCTGCACAGAGTGGCGATATCCGCCAGGCACATGCCCAAGAGTTAGCTGACTTGAAGGCGAAGCACGCGGCCGAGCTTCTGATTCAAGCCGACAAACACGCCCGTGAACGCCAAAAGGCTGACGACGAAATCCGCAACCTTAAGGCTGAAGCCGACCGCGCTCTTGCTCTGCAAGCCCATTACGAACAGGAGTTGCAGGAAGTGCAAGCGAAGTGCGATCGCGATTGGGAGGAGAAGTGGAACGTGTCGATGGCAGAGATTGTCCAGACCCACGAGCTTCGTCTCCAGGAAGTCGAGCAGTATTTGCACGCTGAGTACGGCCGTAAGCACCAGGAGAAGGTGAAGCTGATCAAGGACGTGCACCAGCTGAACATGGAAGCGATGAGAGATCGGATGCTTCAGGCGGAGAAGAAGGCCGAACGCATCAAGGAGGACTTCGAACAGTACAAGAAGCTGCTTAAGTACCACGATTAGCATGATACCGATAATATATAGTCTAATACGACGTTAATGCCGAGTCATGTAGGTTAATGGATATTGAAAAGTTGGATTGTGATGATATTCGCTAAATGAACACAAAGCTATGTCTATTGACGTGGTCAGATATTTTTCCAATGATAAAGTGGCATCAGAGACTAACTCAATCGCTACCTCTTTGACAGGAGTTTCTCGTAACTGAATCTGGAATTTCAATCCCCAGGGCTCGCCACCTACCACCACACCCCCTTAGTGAAAAATGCAGACAGTACTTCACCCCGATCGGGTTAAGGCGAATGACACCACCATTTAGGTGGTGCGAGAAAAAACAGGAATCTCGGGATAATTAGCCGAGGAAAATTAGACCGCCAACGCTTCTACCCCTCTCTCGATCCATTGGCATTTTTCGCCGCCTGGTTCCCCCATTACTAAGCTCCGTTCTCGCTCCCCCTTTCCCATAGTCTCGGCCTCCCTCCCCCTCGTTGCCACCGCACCCAGACCCGGTGCTCGCACGACAAATTTTCTCGTCCCCACCACGACAACAACAGTGCTCCGGTGGTTTCTCCTGTGGCATTCCTTTCCCGACACCATTGCCTAGTTAGCCTGCGCCATGAAGGGGAGAAGTCCGCAAAAGGCTCCGACCAAGTTCAAGACTGACCTGGACATCAGCAAGGGCACCTACCGCGAGCGCGAGTTAGAGCGGTGGGTGCCCGACGCCGACGCCCCGCCGCCCACCACCATGGAGCCGCTGGCGGGCGCCTGGGACCAGTTCAAAGTCAACGAGGAGAAGTTCGGCGTGGTGCTGACGTTCGACGAACACTTGTACACGACGAGAATCGACAAGCTGGCGCCGGACTACGCGGCCAAAGCTAAACGCGCCGACGCCATTGCCCGCGAGATTGAAGGGCTGACGCTGGGCGACCGCCACGTGTTAGAAGAGCGGGGCATTGTCGTCGATGACCTGGGCGCCGACGAAGAAGACAAGTATCTGGGGGTAGACCGTCGCGGCGACGAGCTTATGGCCGCACTCCGCGGCGGACCCGCCACTGGTAGCAACCCCACGCCGCTGAATTCAACGAAGCCAGGGCGCTACGCCACCCCTAGACAACGGGCGGCGGAGTACCATAACGACCCTGCCATTGTCCTGAGTTCAGCCACGGTGAAGAAGCGCGACCAGACGCCGGCGCAAAAGACCCCCACTCCGCAAGCGCTGCCAGCGCCGCTGTCAGCGAAACCGCACCCGCTGCAGTCACCGCCGGCACCCAAAACCGAAGAACAATTCCGCCTCAATGCTCAGCTGGAGATCAACTCGTTGCGTGAGTTTTCGGCGAACTTCAAAATTCCTCATAAAATGCCCAATGACTTACTCCCTATACTCGCCAAGGATAAACTGAAGCAAGAGGAAATCATGAAGAAGCAAAAGGATAGCCCCAAGAAGACGTCGAAGGCGTTCAATCCTAAGGCGGCCGCATTCACGCCGCTGTTTGTACCTAAACTGGCCAACCTGCCGGGGGCTCCCCCGGCGCTGGCGCCGGCGCCGCTGAAACAGTATCACCGGCCGCAACAAATGCAGCCTCAGCAAAGAAACCAACAGCGTCAATATAATCAAGGACAACACCACGGACTGCATCCCAATGGTCAGGGTTCTAAACGTCACCACCAAATCCTGGCGGCAGAGTTCTTTGGCGACGCGCTGAGGGTGCCGACGAAACAATCACAACAACGGAAAATCCATGAGTTCAAGAACTCGTTTTCGTTGTTTATCACTGCTCGCGAGCGGGCGGAAGAGGGTGCTGCTCCCATTTACGAGCGTACTTTCCAGACTCCGCCGACGTGGGACCAAACTATCGATCAGCCGTATGATCAGATCTTCCCTCCCGCCCTTGTGGGTAAGATGCCGCCTCAAGCAGCACCGGGGATGATTCCTGGACAGCCGTTTGTGCCTCAAGGTCTTCCCGTGCCCTACCCGGGTAAGTACCCGATGTCACCTGCTCAGCATCCCCAAGCGGCGGCGGCGGCGATGGCGCAGTTCCACCAGCAGCAACAGCAATATCATGTGGCGATGATGTACCAACAACAGTTTCCCCCGGGGGGAGCGCCCATGCCTATGTACGGGGCCGAGCCTCCGTACATGACCCCCCAGTTTATCCCGCCGCCCCAGGGATACTCCGGCCAAGGGTCGGGGCAGGGCAATGGAGGCATGTACCAAGGGGGCAGACGGTACCTGAAGAATCGGCCTAACCACTAAAAACAATGCATTTTACACGGCGTTGTTACATCTAGAGGTTCAGCGCTGGGCAAGGAGTAGCATGGTAGCGTTATACAGGGTTATACGACAATACCATAAAGAAAACAACCACGGGTATCTATCGACCGTCCCACGATTGAAAAGAGATCGCCGTATTCCTGGCAGGTGAAGTGACACTAAATCGAAAACGAGTACGTCCCCAACCGATCTAAGGCATGTCGTGCGGCAACGGGTATCTATCAAATATTAATCATATAAAAGTACATAAACGGAAAAATAAGAGAGACATTAGGACTGAGTGGAGAGCCAGTTGGCGATGTCAATACGACGGTCGGTCGCCAGATACATCAGCTCTACCATCAGGGGGGACGACACCGCACTGGTGCGGTTTTGAAGGTGGGCTCTGGCTTCAGGTTTAGCGTGCTTCAGCAACGACACTACTCTAGTAAAATCTACCAGGTCGAGGTAGGGGATATCAAGGCCGCGAGCGTAGTCGTCGAAAGGTAAGTTGTGGTTGGTTTTGTTGGCAAAGGTGGGGTAGACACAGAGGCCGTTACCCAAAACCAACACGCTGGTTGCGGGGCTGTCCCCTTGGGGAGTGCCGGCGACTTCGAGGTAGGCGATTTGGTTATCGCTCAAGTCCGCCAACCCGGGGTACTTATCGCGGGCCAGCGAGAACTGGGGGTAAGGACAGTTGGGGAAGGCGACTCCGTAGTAAGGCATGTTTGCTTGTTTGGAGAAGATGACTGTCGTTTAGCTACATCTCCACATTTACCGTGTGACTAGGGCAGAGCATGTGAATGCCCGTACACCCCATTCAACCGAGGGCCGAAAGTCGCACAAGCAACTATTGGTAGTCACCCACTGAGAGTCACCGCCAGTAGTCCACTTTAGTCATCCTATGCCTACCAGGCCAACAACCTTGTTATTGGCTGTGATCAGTGTACATTATGTGTCAACTCGGCGTGGTAGCGCCGCCTGAGACTAAAGCCCAGGCTTATTCGCATTGTTTGTAGGTCTTTTCTTTTTTCTCATATTTGTGGGCTGATACTATTTGACCCATGGCTCGTAACTTAAAGTCGACGACAGGAAGTTGACCTACCTAGCTTCTGGTACCTCTTCATTAAATTTTACATCACCGAGCTGACGTTGCCAAGATTCTCGTCAAGTGATTCCCCTACCCTCGTTGAAAGCTCATATTTTGCTATTAGATGGTGACTGAGTCATCTACGTAGCCATTGGTCGCTAGTTAATGATTATAGGTTGAGATTTGCGAGAAACAGAAACGTGTTGTCACCGTAATCTGACGAGTGCCATGGTAGCGATTGGCTGGATTTTTTTGTCCCCTTGTCGACATGTAGCTTACAATAGTTCTAGGTGCTTCAAAGCCCCCATCCCAAGTAACCAGGGCATCCAGCAATCCATGCGTGTGGCCTGGACAAATAAATTCACACTGAGAAACGAGTGGAGACTGCTTTGACACTACCCGAGAAAGCTGTGTGGAAAATGTGTCGTAAATCCCCTGAATAATGTCCCGGTCGTGCTTGGCAAAATACGATCAGATGACACAAAACTGCGAGAGCATCCCTGTGAGGCTCCCCCGGCTACTTCGAGTTGCCAAGATAACTACTGATGGGTGAGATAACCAATGGCAGTAGGTGCAGTTTGCGGAGTCAGGCACCGGTTGTCGGACGGCACGGCTATAGTAGAAGAAGTAGAGCATAATAACCGTTACTAGTTTACATATACAATGACAAACGTTAGCAGCAATGGCGCCTACGCGTAGCAAACTATTTTGGGATGCTATCAGATTGATCAAAACCACTGTGCCGATTTCGGCATTGAGAGCAGAGTACAATAGACGCCCGAAAGAAAAACCGGAACTCATCTGACGCATCTCGTCAAATCCCACATTACGAGCAATTTCGCGATCGCAATGGGGAAATATGACAAAAACACTACTGTATAGTACTTATTAGTGGCAATGAACCATACCCCACCACTTTTTTCTGGTCGATTATCATCAATATGCCCCAAAATGAGTAGGCTACGACAACTGATGTTCTTGATAAATTAGATGCCCGCGGCCGGAGTGCCCTCGGAACGCCATGCACGGCGAAAAAAAATTTTCATCAATTTTTATCAGATCGCAGCGACGAAGGAGCCAGCCTTGCGTTCGCAACCGCACTTATCGCCCTTTTGGGCCCCTGAAATCAGCTATGGTCTCGTCGACATGGATATTCCTTCTGTCATTGATTGCTTACCCCTCACCGTCCCTGACCCAGAATTAATCATATTTTCCTTACCGTGTGGTTCCGAGAATCTCTTGGGTGTAACGTGCGTCATGCACGGGATTGACCAATAACTGTGGAGGGGGGGCAGCATACGTATAAAGGGGAGGCGACGGACCGGCTTTCTCATTAATCACCAAACGGGCACCACACGATGTTCAAGGCCGTCAACCAGATCCTCGTGTTGCTCACCTTGTGGGTCGGCCTCATCGCCGCCGAGACCCATACGTGGTACTTTGAAACCGGCTGGGTCGACGCCAACCCTGACGGCTGCCACGAACGGAAGATGGTGGGTTTTAACGGCACCTGGCCCCTCCCCACGTTGCGGGCGAAGAAGGGTGACACCATCAACTTTTACTTGATCAACGGTTTGACTGACAAGAACACCTCGGTCCACTTCCACGGGTTGTTCCAAAACGGGACCAATCAAATGGACGGCCCCGAAATGATCACTCAATGCCCTATCCCCCCCGGTGAAACGATGTTGTACAACTTCACTTTGGACCAAGTGGGTACTTACTGGTACCACTCGCACACCCAAGGCCAATACGGTGACGGGATGAGAGGGGTGTTTCTCATCGAAGACGACCAGGAACCTCCTTTCGAGTACGACGAAGAAGTCACCTTGACGGTGGGGGAACACTACCACGACTACTCGGACGAGTTGCTCCACAAGTTCCTCAATTTGTACAACCCCACTGGTGCCGAGCCCATCCCGCAAAACTCGTTGTTCAACGAAACTCGTAACGCTACCTGGAAAGTGGAGCCCAACAAGACGTACTTCTTGCGTATCGTCAACATCGGTCGGTTCGTGTCGCAATACTTGAAGATGGAAGACCACGAATTTGAGATTGTCGAAGTTGACGGGGTTTACGTCGAGCCTCAAACCACCGACTTCCTTTACATCACCGCCGCTCAGCGGTACGGGGTGTTGGTGAGAACCAAGGACACCACCGACAAGAACTACAAGTTCTGCAACTACATCGACCAAGACATGTTGGATGTCATCCCCGATGATCTTGTGTTGAACAGCACCAACACCATCATGTACAACGAATCTGCGGGGTCGTTGCACGAGGAAGAGGCGTTGATCATCGACGACTGGGACACATTTTTCGACGACTTCACCCTCAAGCCCTTGGCAGGCACTGAACTCTTGCCTGACGCCGATATGACCATTACTTTGGACGTCAAGATGGACAACTTGGGCAATGGGGTCAACTATGCCTTCTTCAATGACATCACTTACACCAAGCCTAAGACCCCCATTCTTATGACCGCTCTTGCTGCCGGTGAATTGGCCAAGGACGCCACCGTGTACGGGTCCAACACCCACTCGTTTGTGTTGGAAGGCGGTGACGTCGTCGACATCGTTGTTAACTCGATGGACCCCGGTAAGCACCCGTTCCACTTGCACGGCCACACCTTCCAATTAATCGCTAGAGGTGAATCGGTTGATGATGATGCTGAGCCCCTCAAGTACAACGCCACCGAACACGGCAATGATCTCCCCGAAACGCCCATGATCAGAGACACTGTGTTTGTCAACCCTAACTCGTACATTGTGATGCGGTTCAAGGCCGACAACCCTGGGGTATGGTTCTTCCACTGTCACATCGAATGGCACTTGGACCAAGGTCTCGCCGTTGTTCTCGTCGAAGACCCCATCGCCATGCAAAACACCCCGTCGCAACAATTGACCGAAGATTCGATCAGAGCCTGTCAACTCAACAACATCTCTTTGAATGCTAACGCCGCTGGCAACACCGACTTCTTGGACTTGACGGGCGAAAACAAGCAATACAAGGACTTGCCTGCTGGTTTCACCGCCCGTGGTATTGTGGCACTTGTGTTCTCGTGCGTTGCTGGTATCGTCGGTATCATTGTCATTGCCATCTACGGTATGGCTGACATCAAGAACGTGGAAGCTCGGGTCATCCGTGACTTCGACGTCGACCCTCAAGACTTGGAGGACGACTCGGTGTCGTCTCAAGAGTCTACTCACGAATCGTCGGACTTGCGCAAGTAAGTTTTACTTTCGAGTACTCACTCATAATTATTCTTTCTCAGCAATGACCCCATTTTCTTCTGCCCTGTCAAAAAAAAAGTGTGTGTGTGTGTGTGTGTCCTTTGGTTTGCTGTAGCAAAGGACTCACTGAACTGGCAGCTTTTGGCGTCTTTGTTGTAGATCGATCAACCTTTTGTATGACTTTTAATGAGAATCCCGTTTAGATTTAAACTTCACGTAGCATCATAATTCACCATCAAAGCATCAGCATAAAGGCATCACCAACTGCAATAAAATGGGCATGATCCATTAGATATAGCCCGACATTTTTCAGCTTCCGGGTTAGCTCCGTCGAACAAAATTTGTTATATCTGTTTAACTCCCCTGAACACAGAAGGACCACGCCTATTGAGCAAATCCAATAAATGAAAGGCGACACACCATGAGTTTTATACTCCTAGGTTCTTGGCACCACAAGCCATGGGGAGCATTTATTTGTCCTTGTTAGGCGACTATTCGACTCATGAACCTGCTTAGCCGCACTTTTCATCAGGCCGTGTGCAGGATGCTTGGAGTTATCTTAAAGATCTCATGATGATTGAAAACAAAAATTTTAGCTCAAGGTAGCAGTTAATTTGGGGGGATATGTAACTGTATTTAAGAATCTGCTAGCTACGCCACGTTTTAACATTTCTTCGGATGCTGCCGTTGCACTTTTCTTGACAGGGGCTTGGCATTCACTCATAATTGTGGTGGTGAAACCTCGAGAAGCGTTATATATCCCATGGACATGAAATGAGCGAATTCACATACGAATCATTACTATTCAATAGCTTAACGTGTGTCAAACGATTTTCTCCGCTCCATTTACTCTCGTCGAACATTTAGCTGGTCTCTATTCCAAACAAGCTCGCGGACATATCGGCGGCACCCCGCCGATAGGCTGGACCCATAATCTCACAGCTCGCTAAAAATATTCGTGCCAACTGCAATATGGAATAGAAAACAACCTATCAGCATCTTGGGTCCGTTTCATAGGAGTACGGAAGAGGATTTTAAATCTTTCATATTTTTACTCCGAAATGTTCACTGGTAGTATCAATTTTGGTAGTCAGCGTATTTTGTTAGTCGAATTACGTACGTATTATAGAGCATATAAACTGTGACGGAACAACCTATGACTTATTTTGATTTAGGTACCCTCATAATTTATATGGCTACAAATCTGGTCGTTGGTATGCCATCCCTCACAAATAAGTTGGTATGTTTCATCAAGGATAACTCAAAAATTTTGATTTTACACCTCTTGTTGATGTCGCTAATCTCTCAGATAAGTAGACTTTCAATCCTGCATACCACTTCGTAGTGCCTATGAGCCAGGTATTCCAAGGAAAGCGGAAACGGAAGCTCAATTGGGACGATGAAGAAGAACCTGACAGTCCTGAGCCTCAGAACGATGCTGAGAAGACGGATGAGGCGGACCAGTCACAGCTAGATACATCGGTTGAAGCGCCCACAACGGTTGATGATGGCACTGCTCGAACCTCATCTCGCCAGGAATACCTCAAGCAACGACAGCAACGGAAATTGGAGGAGCTCGAAAAAGAGCTAGCTGATCCTAATTGTGTTGACTATGACAAGAAGGCCAAAGTGTACGAGCGTCTCAAGCTGATTATGACGAGAGATACAAATGTCTCTACATACACTTTGAACTCCAGCAGTGAACCTTTATCTCGGCGGGAAAAGCATCAGCTTTTAACATCCAAAACTAGGCGGGATGATGGAGGCCCAAAGAAGCTGTGGGAACAGCAACAGCTCGAAAAAGTGGGCCAAGTTGAAACCGATGATCGCATCCATCTTCCTGGTCTGGAGAAATATGAATTCGTATTTGATCAGTCTCAGTTTGTTGACTTTGGTGATGAAGAGACTTATGGTGGTGAAGATGATCTCGAAGATGACGTTAAACCTGAAGGCGATGACATTCAAGCGGTTAGACGCCTGCTTCCTGTTTATCGGTTCCGCCAATCGTTTTTGGATGCAGTCAAAGCTAACCCAGTGATTATTGTAGTTGGTGAAACCGGTTCCGGTAAAACTACTCAGCTTCCTCAGTTTCTCTACGAGGAAGGATACGCCAAGGGCAAAATTGTCGCCTGTACCCAGCCGAGACGAGTGGCAGCTACTTCGGTGGCGAAACGTGTTGCTGAAGAAATGAATACTAAACTCGGACAAAAAGTAGGGTACACGGTGCGTTTTGACGACACTTCGCTGCCCGAAACAGCAGTTAAGTTTATGACTGATGGTATGCTTCTTCGAGAGTTTCTTACTGACCCGTTGCTATCCAAGTACGGGGCGATTATGATTGATGAAGCTCACGAACGGACACTCCTGACTGAAATTGTGCTAGCTCTTCTCAAAGACATCATCAAAGAGCGTACTGATCTCAAAGTGATTGTGGCTTCAGCAACAATAAATGCTGACCGATTTTCGGAATACTTTGACGGTGCTCCTATTCTCAACATTCCTGGCCGTCGGTTCCCTGTTGAAGTTCACTATACACTGGCGCCAGAGGCCAACTATATCCAGGCCGCCCTTACTACAATTTTCCAAATTCATTTAACTCAACCATTGCCAGGTGATATTCTTGTGTTTCTTACAGGTCAAGACGAAATTGAGCAAATGGAGAACGCCTTGGTTGAAGCGTTGGAGAAACTCAGAGACAATGACGAAGTGGCTCCCCTCGAGGTTTGCACGATCTACGCCAATCTTCCTCCAGAGCAACAAGCAAAGATTTTCGAACCCGTTCCTTCAGGCACCCGCAAAGTGGTACTTGCAACCAATATTGCGGAAACGTCAATTACCATCAATGGCATTGCTTACGTCATTGATCCTGGTTACGTGAAACAGAATGTCTACAATCCACTTACCGGCATGGACTCGTTAGTGGTGGTTCCAAGTCTGCGTGCTTCAGCCGACCAACGAGCCGGGAGAGCTGGGAGAGTGGGGCCAGGGAAATGCTTTCGCTTGTTTACTAAGTGGGCTTACGATCACGAATTGGAGGTGAACCCCACTCCAGAAATCCTTCGTGTGAATCTTGTGGGTACGGTCTTGCTTCTCTTGTCGATGGGTATCACTGATTTAGTGCACTTTGATTTCATGGATAAGCCGCTGGCTCAAGGTATGCTGAAACTGTTGGAGTTGTTGTATGCGCTTGGTGCACTCAATAGAAAAGGTCAGCTTACTCCGACTGGTCTCCAAATGGCAGAGTTCCCGTTGCCACCAACCTTGTGTAAAGCATTGTTGACGGCTAGTAAGCTTAATTGCATTTCCGAAGTGATTCTGATTGTGTCAATGCTTGGAGAATCAGGGTCTTTATTCTACAGACCCAAAGATCATAAGGAGGCAGCCGATAATGCCCACAAAAAATTCTTTCACCCTAGAGGTGACCACTATATGCTCCTCTCGATTTGGAACGAGTTTGTTGATCTGGGATTCTCCAAGCTGTGGTGCCAGGATCACTTTGTTCAGTATAAAACTCTTAAACGCGTTAAGGACGTCAGAACTCAGGTAGAGGGTTTGTGTGACAAGATTGGTTTGGACGTTCATGGTGAACAAGATGATATTGATGAAAGTGAACGTGAGGGCCTCATCGAGAAGGCACTCATCTCGGGTTTCTTTGCTAACATTGTTCGACTTCTGGCAATGGGCGACAGCTTCAAACAAGTTAAAGCATTGCTGGGCAATGCCGGGACGGTGCTGGTCCACCCGTCGCTGTGCGTATACCCCATGAAACCTCCCCCGAAATGGTTGTTGTACTACGAACTTGTGCTCACGTCAAAGGAGTATCTTCGAAATTGTATGGTCATCACCGACCCTCGCTTGATTGAGACGTATGGAGGGCATTACTACAAGCCAGACCAACTCAAGTAAACTATCACAGTTTATAACAAGTTTTTGCTCAATACGAGTTCTCATTAGCTTAATCTCGCTACATATATATTCATCTTACAGAGATCATTTAAATATGCAGACAGTTATAGGGACATTAACTTCAGAGTAGTCTGTCAATTGAAACTGATTCTAGTGTTTGCTTTCTATTTTATTATTTTATTCTTTATACTTATTTATTAGTAAACCTATGCTGAAATCCCGCCAAACCCTTTTTTCATCTCTATAAAGTAGCCGTTCTATCTAAACCCAATCAAATTTAATAATACACGCGCACGGGGCCACAGAACCGCCGTTCAGAAAAAAAAAGAGTCAATAATGCAAATGCATAGGTCTTAGCGCCTAGCGCTGATTACCACCACAGTTGGTTAGAGGTTTGGTTGCCGTAACCGTCATTGTAGAAGCTGCTGCCGCCACGAGAGGAGCCCCACGAGGACCCGCCAGAGGAACCCCCCCACGACGAGCCACCACCGTAGCCACGACCGCCCGACGATCTGAAGTCGCGCGACGCACCCAGGCGGCCGCCACGACCGCGACCGGGGCCACGAGAGAAGGCGGCTTCACGGGCGATCTTGTTCAAGAACTCGGGAACTTCTTGGTTAGCTTCCAGCAACAATTCAACCATACCCTTGGCAATAGCCTTGTTGTTACGGTTGAAGAAAGCGGTGGCTTCACCGGTGTTACCGGCTCTACCAGTACGACCGATACGGTGGACGTAGTCGTCGATGTCCAGGGGCAAGTCGTAGTTGATAACGTGGGACACGTTGGGAATATCCAAACCACGAGCGGCGACGGCAGTGGCCACAAGGATGGGAGCCGAACCCAGCTTGAATTGGGCCAAAGCCTTTTCACGTTCGTATTGCGAACGGTCACCGTGGATAGCGGTGGCAGGGAAGTTGTGACCGTACAAGTAGTCGGCCAAATTATCAGCCATTCTCTTGGTTTCAGTGAAGATGATGGTCAAACCCTTGTCTTCCGAAGCCAAGATGTCCAAAAGCGCCAGCTTCTTTTCGTCATCTTCGACGTAGATCACCTTTTGGGTGATGTTTTCCGAAGTCGAACCGACACGACCAACCGAAAGGAAAATGTATTCCTTCAAGAAGTCACGGGCCAACATTTGGATGTCACGAGGGAAGGTAGCCGAGAACATGAGGGTTTGACGGTGTTGGACGCCGGGCATGTCACATTCTTGGACGATGTGACGGATTTGGGGTTCGAAACCCATATCCAACATTCTGTCAGCTTCGTCAAGAACGAGGTACTTGATGTTGGCCAACGAGACCTTGCCTCTTTCCAACAAGTCCTTCAAACGACCAGGGGTAGCCACAAGCAAGTCGCAACCGCGTTCGAGTTGACGCATTTGGTTGCCGATTTCGGCACCACCGTAGACGACACAGGGGCGGACCCACGAACGGTAAGCGAACTTCTTGGCTTCCTCGAAGATTTGCGACACCAATTCACGAGTGGGGGCCATCACCAAGATGGTGGGGAAGCACTTGTTAAACGAAAACGAGCCCATGTTTTCGGGGATGGGGGCGGGACCGTTCATGTACGATTCCGACAACACGGGGAACAAGAAACCCCCGGTCTTACCCGAACCGGTTTGAGCACACGCCATCAAGTCCCGGCCAGCAGCAACGATGGGGACCGAGTACTTTTGCACCGGGGTGGGCTTGGTGAAGCGAGCCATCTCGACGTTTTCCACCAACAACGCGTCAAGAGGAGGGTGGGTGAACGAGGTGATGGGCTCGGGAACACCTTCACCAGTGGCTTCGACGGGGATGTCATCGTATTGATCAAAGTTGATCCCCGACGATTGGAACAGCGAGTCGTCGGGGGTACCGAACAACTCAAGTTCAAGACGAGAGTCGCGTTCAGCGGGGATGTGCTTGCCATCTTCCCAGCGACCGACACCGGGACGACGGCCCATGCCGCCGCGGCCACGGCGGGAGCCACCGAAGCCACCGCTTCTCGAGCCAAAGGCGCCGTCAAAGTCACGGCGGCCGCCAAAGCCGCCGGAGGAGGAGCCGCCGCCAAAGCCGCCACGGAGGGGTCTCAGGTCGCCGGCACCTTGGTTTCTTCTGTGAGGCGGAACGTAGCCGCCCTTTTGCGATTCATTGTTGGACATGTTTAAACAGATAACTTTGTCTGGACTTTGAGTTTTTTTTATACGTGCGCAGAGGGAAAATTTTTTCCTTTCGATGGCGTTCCGAGGTCACGTGAAGAAAGCAACGCGGCCTACATTAATACCACAAGTAAGACATTCGGGGCCGAGCCCATCAAAAAGAAGGTTTGAAACCATCGTAGCAAGCAGGAGATGGGTAAATACTTCGATCAGAGTTGATAATATATCTACAGTTTGACGGTTTAGTTTGCCAAGCCTGCTCAGCCTTTCTATTTAAAATTCAGGCACGCGTGAACAGTGGTCATCAGGCGTCTCGATAACACATTCTGGACAGCTCACGCCGAGAAGGTCAAAGAAGCAACGAGCGATCCCCAGCCGGGAGTGCACACAGCCCCATGTTCGAGTATGTGGGCGGAAAAAGAAAAAAGCTTCCGAGAGCTAAAGTTGCTGGCGGGCTGTGACGGGCCAAGGTTCGATTCTCGTCGATGGCGAATGTCGTAAATTGTGTCACGCGAGATTGAGCGATACCGATATCTTCGGATTTCAGCGGGCTCGACCGTGAGAGTGTGGCCCCCGCCTCGTACCCGGACCCCTAGATTGCACCAGATCACACTGTGGTGGGGAAATCTATTTTATGACTAAGACTGCGCCTCGGCCACAAGGGGGCAAAATTCGTAGCTAGCTTTGATCGGCTGGGTGGGCTGGGTCTCCGCCCTCGCACAACCTCAAAGGTTAGTGGAGGAGGGTGGAGGAGCGGCTGCGGCTGCGGGGAACGGGGGTCATGGGTTGAGCGAGGAGTCATCAGTTCCCCACAGTCAGCACTGTCAGTGACGTCTATTTTTACTGGCTGTTTATCGCCCGATATCTGCTGGTGGGTAAACACGTCGTAAACAGCTGGTATCTATGAGCAAATACCCGGCTTAGACCATACCTACCAGGGCTCGATTACCAGAGACAACGTCCGGTTGCGGGGAGTGGGCATTGCTCTAGCCAGCGTCTAACCGAGGCTGGATCCCGGCTTATCTCGTCCCTTGTCCCGAGCGATATCTCCTTCCCGTTATCGCGACCCCCCGGGGCCACCTCGCTCAAGGCCGTTTCGGGGATATACACTTGTGGCTACCGTACTGATAACGCAGTCTGACGTGAGTGACGCCACTGTAGGTGAGACACAGTATTGCAGTGACCCCCTTTTTGTCGAGTAAAACCGTAGACAACTCTGTAGAATAGTCTGACAAATGCTAAATCCCCTAGTTAATTATCATTGAATCCCCCGCGGTCGTCGCCCAATGTCGTTGCCGAGTGTCGCTGCCCCTCTTTCCTACCCCAGGCTGCCATCGGTTGCCACCCGCACCCGCCCCTGCACACACCCCTAGCCCCAGTCGCCACCGAGCTATATAAACCGCAACCATTGCCCTTACCAAAATTTGTTTGTCCCTAATGAAACTCTCCCACTCAATTGCCCTCTCTCTCGTGGCCGCCCTCGGCGCCCACGGCCTCGTCATCCCCCAGGGGAGCGACGTCATCGACGTCTTCCACCACGGCGCCGACCTCTTGCACAAGGGGGCGGAACAGGTGCTCGCCATCACCGGGTCGCTGGCGAACTCGGTTGACGGCGTCGCTCCGTTGGTCGAAGCTCCCCGCAACATCGTCCCCCACAAGTACATGGTGGTGTTCAAGTCCGACGTCACCGTCGACGACATTGCCTCCCACATGCTGTGGGTGATGGCTCAAAACTTGGAAACCGTCCAAGGCTACGACCCCACGCACTCGTTCTTCGCTGCCACTCAAGAGCAAAAGGAATGGAACCACCCGGAACCGTTCCAGGTCGCCGGTGCCCTCACCGGTTACGCTGGCTACATTGCTGACGAAGTCGTGGAACAGGTCCGCAAGCTGCCGCTTGTCGAGTTTGTCGAACGTGACTCGATGGTGTACGCTTCGGAATTCGACACCGAAAAGGGTGCCCCCTGGGGTTTGGCGAGAATCTCGCACCGCAAGCCGTTGTCGTTGGGCAACTTTAACGAGTACCTCTACGACAACGAAGGTGGTGAGGGTGTCACCGCCTACGTCATCGACACCGGTATCCAAGTCTCCCACGAGGAGTTTCAGGGCCGCGCCAAGTGGGGGAAGACCATCCCCAACGGCGACTACGATGAAGACGGTAACGGCCACGGTACCCACTGTGCCGGTACCATTGCCCTGAAGTCGTACGGGGTCGCCAAGAAGGCCGACGTCGTCGCGGTGAAGGTGTTGAGATCGAACGGGTCGGGTACCATGTCCGACGTCGTCAAGGGGGTCGAATTCGCCGCCAACTCGCACCAAAAGGCTGTTTCCGACGGCAAGAAGGGGTTCAAGGGCTCCACCGCCAACATGTCCCTCGGTGGTGGCAAGCTGCCTGCCCTCGACTTGGCGGTGAACGCTGCTGTGAGAGCTGGTCTCCACTTTGCCGTCGCCGCTGGTAACGAAAACCAGGACGCCTGCAACACCTCGCCCGCCGCCGCTGAAAACGCCATCACCGTCGGTGCCTCGACCATCTCCGACGCTCGTGCTTACTTCTCCAACTACGGTAAGTGTGTCGACATTTTCGCCCCCGGGTTGAACATTTTGTCGACCTACATCGGTTCTGACCGTTCCACCGCCACTTTGTCGGGTACCTCGATGGCGTCGCCCCACGTCGCTGGGTTGTTGTCGTACTTCTTGTCGTTGCAACCCGACGCCAAGTCGGAATTCTTCGTTGCCGCCGACGGTGTCACTCCTAAGCAATTGAAGAAGAACTTGATCACCTACGGGTCGAAGAACTTGTTGCTGGACATCCCCAACGATGGCACTCCCAACATCTTGGTGTTCAACGGTGGCCACCACGGGTTGAAGGACTTCTGGGGTGACAAGCCCAAGGAAGAAGAATCTGCCACCGACAAGATCACCGCCGTCGAACAAAAGATCTCCGAGTTGTTCGAAGACTTGAAGGCTGGCTTGTTCTGATGCGATATGATAGAAAATGATAACGACCGATAACTTAAATATTTGTAAACCATAAACGAAAGAGTTTGATCTTGCATTATATTAGCCAGTAGTCAGTATGTTTACGACTAGAACAATACGCGTCATGTCGTTAGATGAATTGTATTTAATTATTCAAAATGGAATTGGACAAGTTCCTCAGGGATGTGTGGGTGCATCATAAAAAATTTGTGGATCTCCCTCTGTATCCTGTAATTGTAAATAGCGTCGGCTGTGAAAAGGTGGTCTTCGTGATCGTGATAATAGTATTCTTCAGGGCCGACGGCTAAATGTTTTGCATTAATTGCCTCTCTTTCAAGCGAGCGTTCACGTTCAATATCTTCGACCTTTATCAATAATTCGACAAAAGTGATATTGTCCTGAATACTAAGCAGCCGACGTAGTGACAAGTATTCCAGTAGTTTTTCGTCTTCGCGATCGTCAATATCTTCCCAAGAGTGTGGGCCTCGTGTTGGCACTAGATTTTCGATTAAAAGCATGAGTTGATTTAATGCTTACGGAGTTCATTTCATATATATATAATTCGATTGTGGAAGTGGCGCAGTTAACACTCCACCTATTCATTTCATGGTAAATGCTTTGAAACACCCACAATCATGAAGTGGACTCATGCATCAGGTGTGACATGAACTGCGACCAAATAACGTAAAGTTCAAAGATACTAAAGTTAGACATTCGTACGTTCTTATGCTTTACATTTGGAAATGGTAGGGTAATTCTCAATATACTGGAAAGAATAGTTCAACCGACATCGGGTAAGTGGCAAAGACACGAATGGCCTGATTGAATTTTTGGTCTGCTGTAGTTTACATGGCTTCGGTAAGGATCGACTTGCCCCTGGACGATGGTCATTAACAGACCAAACATGACATAGCATACTCTGGATCAACAAAATATTGACACTATATAACACGACAACTTCAATCATAAATCCATCACTACCACAAAACAATGACTAAGGGTCAAGTTCAAAAAGTCCACAGCATCCAGTATGCTACCAACAACACCAAGGCCGCCGCTCTCTGGTTCCAAGAACGCTTCGGCTTCGTCGAAGTTGCCGAACGTACGATGGAGCTGGGCGCTCGCATGGTGTGTGCCCGCGTGCTCAGATCAGGGGACATTGTCCTTGAGTTGATTAGTCCGTTGGTGTCGCTTTCTGATGCCGAGATCGACTCGGTGTTGGCGAAACAGCAGTCGCCCGAGCTCAAGCAGAAGCTCGCTCAAGTGTACGGTGGACCTCCCTTGAGTGAGGTTATCGAGTGCTGCCTTGTGCAACGATACTTGAGATGCCACAACGACGGCGTGTTTGGCATCCGTTTTGTTGTCGACAGCGTGGCCCAATGTATGGACCAAGCTCAGCTTGATTGCTCGGTGGTGATGGACACCATCACTAATGCTGAAGTGACGATGGGGTCGGTGATGATTCCCAGAATCGACTTGCTCCACACGTTTGTGGAATTGAACGGCTTTGGTGGTTATCTTCCTGGTTTCACCATGGTTGACTGTGACAACAAGGCTAAGTTTTTGGTGGAGCGGGTCGACCACATCGTCCAGAACTACACCTACAACCAGATCGAGCGCCAGGCGAAGATTTATATCAACTCGTTTGGCTTCCACCGGTTCTGGTCGGTGGACGAGAACGATATCAGTACCGCCAACACTGCCCTTCGCTCAGTAGTGGTCGCGTTACCCGACGAGCTGCTCAAAATGCCGCTTAACGAGCCTGTCACCAGCCACTACCGCGGCCAGATTGAGGAGTTTTACGACTATTTCGGCGGTGCTGGCGTGCAACACATTGCCTTTTCCACCGACGACATCATCGCCACTGTCTCTCAGCTTAAACTGCGCGGAGTTGAATTCAACACTATTGGCGGCGAGTACTACCAGAACTTGCGCCAGCGGTTCATTGACGACGACGTCGACCTTGGTATCGACTTGGCCAAGCTTGAGAAGCTCCACATCTTGGTCGATTACGACGTGGGGTCCCGTAACCCTCAGCTGAAGGCGTGCGACTATCTTCTCCAAATCTTTACTCAGCCCGTGGTGGACCGGCCCACACTTTTCTTTGAAATCATCCAGCGTCGGGGCCACAATGGGTTTGGTAAGGGCACGTTCAAAGGGTTGTTTGAAACGATCGAACGCCAGCAGCAGTTGAGAGGCACCTTAAGCAGAGTTGACTAAACCAGCGCGAGCACGGCGCGAACCGCTCCCGGTTAAGCCTCCCCCGCGAAACTGGCGAGGGCAGCTTTTAGCATCGAGCAATAAGCTTCGCTGCACCTGTCCCCCGCCAATTCGCCTGAATCTAATTATCCGACTAATTATCCGACTAATTATCCGACTAATTATCCGACTAAATGTAATTCACTGTACAAACGGTAGACCTATCTTGGCATGCAGCCATCGTAATTTGTGTCACTTTTGAGTATAGCCTTGGCTGTTGGTTGCGCCAAAGCGCTGTTTTGATGCACCGTTACCGCGCCTGCATCAAGGTAACGGGGTGCCTTTGCGATCGCAACCTGGGCACCAGAGGAGGTGGCAACATCGGTAATTAATCCTCGATGACAAGTGTAAAACATAATTCCAACAACATATACTCATTGTGATTCAATCACGCTTCTCATTACTTTCTTCTCCTTGTCTTTAACCCCGAAAATCGCCCCTCTCGTTCCCCTCACCTAGCAACCGCATCAGGTTCACACCGGAGCCAAGAGCGCGGACAAATCACACTCACTACTCACGCCCTCGTGCCGCCCCCCGGTGATTGCCAATGCTCTTCAAGAAGTCAGGCAAGCAGAAACTGCCCCCAGCTACCGACAGCGTGCTGCGGCAAGGCCTGGTGAAGCTGGTGAAGCTGGAGAAGGCTGGGTTGTCGCCGGTGCTGCTGATCTCGCTGAGGTTCAAGCTCGACGACGCGGTGCCCCCAGTGGCGCAGGTGCTTTCGCGGCTGCCTCCCGATAAGTTCGAAGTCAGAGTGACTGAACCCGAGCTTGCGTCGCCGCCGTCGTCGCTGGTGTCGCCGTCCGATGGCCTCAAAGCGCCCAAGCTCAAAAAACGCATTTCCACCATTGTCGAGGACCACGACTCCCTGGCGTACCTGGACGATACTGACCTGGTGCTGGAGTCCGACTCAGATGATTCTGAAGAGGACGATAGCGGCCTGGATCGCGAGGAAGACCACCGTCACGTCGTGCGCATGTTCTGTGTTTCAGCGGGCAGAACTCGCCTGATCCTGGCGACCAAAGCTGCTAACGAAGAGGCTCAGCACCTGTACAGTTTGCTCGGTGAGCTGCTTAAGATCCACCCGTTTCTGACACACTTTAACCACTACGAACTGGTGATTGATGAACACCAGTTGAAAGTGCTTAATGAACTCAAGAAACGCTTGGAAAACCTGTGTCTGGGTGAAATCCCCCCTAACTGTCGCAATAAGACCCTCTACCTGCGCTACGGCTTGGTTACTGACGTCATTGGTCGCGGGGCTTACGGTACCATCAAAGTGATTGATCCTAATATTAAAACCCGCCGTGATCTCTATGAAGGCGGCTACTACGCCGTTAAAGAACTTGTTCGTCGTAAAGATGAGCTGACTCCCAAATACGCCGACCGAGTGATTCTGGAGTTCATCTGTGCTTGTCGTCTCAGCAACAAACACATCCTGAAATATGTCGATCTTATGGTGTATCAGCTGAAGAAGGGAACAATATTACTGGCAGTGATGGAGTTGCTGACGGGTGGAGACTTGTTCCACTACTTGACCATGGCCAGACTGCGAAACTATGCTCCCATCGCTTATATGCTGTTGGAGGAAATTGACTGTTTCGTCAAGCAGATCGCCAAGGGGTTATTCTACATGCATCAACACGGGGTCGCCCATTGTGACCTAAAGTTGGAGAATATTTTGGTTCATTATCGCGACTTTGAAGGTGATAATGCTAAAGTTACGCTTAAGCTTGGTGATTTTGGCCAGGCTCAAGTCACCCGGACGCTGTGGGAGACTCACGAACAATTGTATTTACTGACCAACGGCCCCATTGGCTCTGAGCCCTATATGGCACCCGAAGAACATAAAAAGGATGCTAATTATTCTTACTCATTGCTCAAGAAGGACAACTGGTCGCTCGGGGTTATTGCCCTCATCATGTTCCACATTCGCCGCATGTACTATCCTGGCCTTCCTAATCGTGAAGCTCCCGTCGATGAGGAAGGGACACTTTTGGGAACCTGTCCAGTGTACGTGTGGCTGCTGACAGCGAATAGAGTGTCCACTCTCACCGGCCACTTGAAACCGAAAGACCGCAATTTCGCGGAGTACTTGGCGAAGCGGATGGTCGCTGACTACGACACCCACACTAAGGAGTGGCTCGTGAAGCGAGCGGGGGCGTTCGACGTCATTGAAAACTTATTCAAGACCGGCGGCGGTCTGGAGGAACTGATATCGCTGGGCCGCGACATCGACGAGTTAGGCGAGATCCGACGGTACTGCTTGTATAAGTTATTGGACCCGGAGCCGTCGACGCGGATGACGGCAGGCATGCTTCTCAAGAGTGACTGGTTGACTTCAGTCGACTCTTGCTAATTAAAATAATGATATATCACGGCTAGGCACGGTATCCGTGCCATCTAATCAACCTGTACACTAAATCACGGCTACCCACAAAACCATAGCGGAATTCCATTGATGACAATTTAAAAGTCTCTGAACGTTTATTTCCTCCTGAATATGACTAGACCAACTTTATATACTTCCTTCTTTGGCTACTATCACGGCGTTGCCATCGCAATGTGGTGGTTTCCAGGTGGTGCTCCAGCTCCTGCATTCAGCCGCTTATGGCGCGGTTCACAAAAAAAAAACACGCTAGCGGTTGGTACCTATTAGCTAAGCGGTGACAAACGACCGCACCGCCTGGGTGGACTTTATACGCATTATCCACCACCCTCCGAAGCGACCATCACATACCCCACGAGCCTCGATGTCAGAAGCTCTGGGGTATCTGACGAGCCTGATCAACCTGGAGCGGGCGCTGCAGCACGCCCTGGTGGTCCTGCTTCGCCTGGGGGCGCTGCTCCGCCAGGCAGCCGCCCTGCTACGGCTGGGGGCGCCCATACGCCGCAACGTCACCGTGTACGAACCCAACTACTACGAAAACAAATTCACGTTATTCAACATCCCCCGCCGCGTGTTTGCCTGGATCTATTCGATCTCGCTCGTCGCCCTCACCATCCTCGGGTTTTTGTTCGTTGCTGTCACCCCCATCGATGTCATCGTGCAAACGGCGGGGCTGGCGTTGCTGGGGTTGAAGATGTTCATCGTGATTATTGTGTGGGTGGTGTTTTTGGTGGTGCTGATCTTATTCTATTTCAGTCGCTTGCTCCAGGCCCGCACTGCCCTCAACGATGTGCCCGTGAAACTGGTGTATATCCCCAGTCAGGGGGACTACCCTCACGACGTGTACCTTCATATCGATGATGATCTTCGTCAGTGTGTCGAGATTGGCCAGCAGGCCGGTCCCCTTAGCGACGAGTCCATCATTATTAACCATCCTGGTCTCTCGCCACCCGAGTACGTGCAAAGCCGCAACTTGACGGTACTCAAGTCTAAAGGCATCGAACTGACAGAGGAAGTGGCTCGGTTGAACC
Source organism: Diutina rugosa (assembly GCF_008704595.1). Taxonomy (NCBI): domain Eukaryota; kingdom Fungi; phylum Ascomycota; class Pichiomycetes; order Serinales; family Debaryomycetaceae; genus Diutina; species Diutina rugosa. The sequence goes on from NW_022995155.1 coordinate 693,077, forward strand.
CAGCCACTTTACTCCCGCCAGACTCGCTGTATGAAGACATCATCCGCAGTGTCAGTGATAAATTCGTCACTCAGCGATACCGGGTGTTCACCCTGATCGATATCCCCGGTAACTATACCTTCCGAGAAATCTGTATCTATTTGGCTCGCGTGTATGCCGACAACTATAAGGCTAATGAGCACAAGTTGACGCGGATCATTCACCTCTACGAGAAGTTTCGTTTCGGTGGTCTGCTTATCAGCGACCACGAGCTCATCGAGTTTATGATCGAGTTTGATCGACTAGCCCAAGTGTGCCAGCTGGACTACAACCATGTGGTTCAGGCCGATAACAGCAGGGACGAGTTGCATTTGCGAGCACAACACCTAGATCGGCTTGACCCGGGCCATCTGCGTCGCGAATGGTCCGACTACGACCTGATGATCGACTGGCACGAATACCCGGGACGAGACAACCGCTACGAAGACGACCACTACCACCACACCCCCATCGACGAGCAGTTTTATGAGCAGGTTCTCGAAAGCGACTCGATCGTCCAGCAGCTGGCGTCGCCGCTGCGGCGGGTGCTGCGGCTGTTTGACCGGCTCATGGTCCCCCACGCGTCACTGACGTCGTTGCACTGGTTCCACCGAAATAGTCTGAGTTCCAGTGTGCGGCTGGTGATCCGGCTGAAGCTCGCGTTGCTGAAGCCCAGCGTCCACGAGGATGACCGGGGCAGTGTGATCGAGCGTATTCTGTCGATGATGCTGATCCAGCGGAAGTATAGTGGCTACGTCACTGACCTGGAGAGACTGGAAGATGAATGATGATGATACCCGTGCGCCCCTTTGATACCTGATAGAAGCACCGTAATACACTAATTCACAATTAAACTACACGTATTATCTATTGTCAGTTTTAGGCTAATAATTGCGACAAGGAAACCAAACTAAGGAGTTTAATCATGACCGTCATATCACAATAATTTCCTTTCATTAATAGGTCATGTCTTATCTCCTATCGAGGGTGATTTTTCCTTTCTTTTTTTTTTAGACACTACTCGGCTGTGTCTGACCTTCGTGAGGCTGTATTTTTCGGCTGTAATTTTCGGCTATACTTTAGCTACCCTTGTAACCATTCTTCGCGGAGTGCGCCTTACGTCATAGGTGTTTGCCAGCAGCAGCACTCACCATACATATCTGGATGCAGTGCGAACATTGCTCACATTTGCTCACACCCATTCCATTGCCAGAATAAACCTGATACCTACCCATGTTTGAGCTGTTGGTGGCAAACTTGCTCAACCGGGTGCTCGGGCTGTATGTCGAGAACTTCGACCTGCGGCAGCTCAACATCGGCATCTGGCTGGGGGCGGTCACCCTCAAGCACCTCCAGCTTAAGCGCGAGCTGTTGGACCAATTGGGCCTCCCCGTCGACGTCGTGTTTGGCGAGCTCGAGGAGTTGCTGCTTGTCATTCCCTGGCTGAACTTGAAGCTGAAACCCGTCCAGATCAGCGTCAATGGCCTCTATCTTCTTGCCGTCCCCACCGCCACCAAAGCCTACGACGAGGCCGAGGCGAGACGCAGAGAACTCGCCGTCAAACGACAGAAAATCGACCAATTGGACGTGTTGGAACAGGACCAAACCACCACCACCAATAACAACGAGGACGGCGGCGGGTTTGCCGCACTGCTTATCACCAAGATCATCGATAACCTCCAGATCACGATTAAGAATATTTACTTGCGGTATGAAGATACTGAAGGTCAAGGGTTAGCCGAAGACCCTTACGCATTCGGGGTGCTGCTTGCTGAGCTCTCGGCGGTGCTGACGGATGAGCTGTGGACCCCTCTGTTCATCGCTATCACTCGGGAATTTACCCGCAAATTGCTTACCCTTAGCCAGCTTAGTTGCTACATGGATACTGGTGCTGAGCTGGTACTTCTGGATCTGGCCGACGTCACTAAGTCCAAATTCACCGATAGTGACGACCGCCAGTATTTGCTTAAACCGGTGCTGGGCCAAGGTAAACTCACCGTACACAAGGGCGGCGCCACTGCCACTGTACCCCACATCGATGCCGACGTCGACTTTGAAGAGTTTGGCCTTACATTGGATGATCGCCAGTATCACGACATATTATGGACGGTGCTGAAATTTGAGTGGTACCAACGCACACTGAAGTACCGCAAGTTTAGACCCCAGACGAAAGTCAGTGATGACCCTAAAGGTTGGTTCCAGTACGCTGCTAAAGCGGTACTTGATGAGATTCACACCCGTAACAATCAGTGGACATGGGCCCATTTCAAGAAGCGGAGAGATCAGCGGCAGTCATACATTGAAAAGTATATCGCCAAACTCTGTGGTGAACCTGTACAAGGTCTCGAGGAGCTTGAAGACGATCTCCTGCTTGACGACATCAAGTGGTACCGGTCATTAGCTCGCGATGAGATGAAGCGCACGGGGAAGAAACCCAAGCCTCCCACAGAAAACCAGCAGCAGCAGCTGAAAGGATGGTTTGGCGGCTGGTTTGGTGGCAGCGCCCCCTCAAATACCCAGGTTCCCGGTGAATTTGGCCTCACAGACGAACAAAGAGACGCGTTGTACGATACCATCGACTATAAACAGGATGTCACTCCCTACGGTGGCGACGACGACTGGATCAAGTGGGTATTAGCAGCTAACTTGACTCGAGGCGGCATTGCCATTTCCCGAGAGGCCATGATAGGCGAGATGGTGTTCGAAGGGTGTCTGATCAACGTGCTGCTGCTGGAGGCCACCACCAAAGCTAAGTTCGATTTGCATGAGTTTAGAGTTGAGGACGGCACGGGAACGCTGATCTACCGCCACATCGTTCTGGTACACGATGTCCAGGATGGGGCTGAGTGTGAAGTGGACGAGGACCCTTTTCTCTCCGTGAGCTACGCCTCCAACCCTAAGGCCGTTGGCTGTGACTTAAAGCTGATGACAATCTTTTACAATCCTCAGTTCATCGACGAGATCATCAAGTTTTTCACTCCTCCAAAGATCCACTTAGATACCATTGGCGCCATCATGAGTGCTGCTCGTGACGGTGGTGGCGAATTGCTCAATCAAATGACTCGTATTGGGCTCGAGTACGCGTTGGACGAACACGAAACCGTCAATGTGGCATTGGACTTACAGGCGCCGCTCATCATTTGTCCCTTGGACCCGCTGCTGTACGACCTGGCGGTAGCTATCATCGATGCTGGTCATTTACGAGTGACGCTGGTTCCTGGTGATAAAGACAAACTTGAGGAGATTCGTGGTAAGAAGGATTATGGCGACGCTGATTGGAATGCTCTCAAGAAACTCATGTACGACCGGTACCGCTTAGAGCTTACTGACGCTCAATTCTGTGTCGGCCCCGATATTCGCCAGACCATGGCTACTCTTCACCAGCCAGGCCCTAACCCTAGTGCCATTCTTGAACGGTTCGACTTGAATCTTGGTCTTGGAGTGCTGATTCTACCTGAAGCTCCTCAGTTGGCTAAAGTGACTTTAGATGGGGAGATTCAACAAATCAAGTTGACGATGAACGACTGGCAGTATAAGACGTTGATGGAGATCATTGATCGGGCTATCCCCGCTGACGATGATTTACTGGCTAAGAAGGCTGCTGCTGTTGCTATCAAAGACGAGACCAATAATAGCAATGCTAATGGGAGTGACTCCAAGGCTGTCAGCTCGTATCAAGTGGACAAAAACCAGCACGTGTTTGAGCTCTCGCTTGTGGCCCACGACATCGAGATCCAGTTAGGCCGCTGTACCGACCCGGCAACGATGCTGGCCATTGACTTTGCCGACTTGATTGGGAAGGACTTGAAAGTGAACATTTGGAATCTGGCGGCCCAAATCCACGTTGATGTCAACCTCCAAAATCTCAAGGCCCACCAGGGGAAAACCACGTTGATTCTGGGGCTTGTGGATGCTAACAACACTGACCCTCTTCTCGTGGTTGACTACAACAGAATCCTTAGAATTGCTCCCTGGCAGGGACGCGACATTGATGTGTGGGATCAGAATATTGAGGTAGATATTTCTGTTGTGCAATTTGTGGTGCTTCGAGCGGCGTGGCTTCTGGTGCTTAACTTCATCCAAAATACCTTTGTTAACCCCAATGCTCCTCCATTACCATCGGATGAGTTAGCACATAATCTGGTGGACGATGAAGAAGCCGCCCCTGCCAAGATCAATCTTTCGGTGAACTTCAATCGCATTTTGACAGACTTCGTTGAAGATACTGGTGGCGTGGTAGGCTCCCTTAAATTGCTGAGAGCTGCTATCCAAATGCTTATTCTCCCTGAAGCGCTGAAAATGAAGGGTAATTTGGGTAAGCTTGTATTGGAAGAAGGAGAACACCTGCGAGAACTTCTTTCGATGGACGACGAGAATCTTGTCGAGTTCCGCTACGAACTGTTCGACCCTACCACCAATAAGCGTGATTATATTGCTGATCTTGAGGTGAAAACGGGAGCAATTCTGGTGATGTTTATTGAACTGCTGTTGGTGGCATTAACCACTTACTTCGCTCAATTTGGTCGCATGAAGGAAGTGTACGATAAAGCTAGAGATAATGTACCTAAGCCTGAAGGTGATCTCAAGTTTGATATTGTTGTCAACGCTCCTACAGTGGTATTCCCAAAATTGCGCGATCTGGCTACTGTCAAATTAGGGCAGTTTTATGCTAAGAACCGGTTTGAAGATGGTCACAATTTGATCAATGCTGGTGTACGCGATTCCCTGGTTTCCACTCACTTTGTGTTTGAACAGTGTACTCAAAATTTGATGGTGTTGGAAAACTTGGACATCGCCTTTGATGTTGACTACCACCCTTCAGGAATTGTCATTAAGGGTACTACACCCGGTATTGATTTGACGCTTACGGAACTCCAAGCCCGTTATTTCTACTACATTTCTCAAGCTGTGCAACAAGTGATTGGTGACGAAGTGGCGGTGGCCCCAATTCTGGCAGAGGAGATTGAGTTTGAAGCTGCCAATGCTCGTGCAGTGGGTGGTACTGAACCTGCGCCGATCTCAGAAGTGATCCCAGAAGAAACTGCTACTGATGTCGCCAAGGATGAAGACCCTAAACCCACTCCCTACTCGGTGATTTTAAGCATCCCTAAGGCTCTGCTTTCGCTTTACGATAACACTGAGGCTCAAGAACTGATCCAGCTGTGTCACCTTGGTGCCATTTCGTTTACCGAGTTCTCCACAGAGGTCAATCTGAAGGATGGTATTGATTGGCAGAGTCACATCACCGTGAAGCTGTTCCTGATCAAGGATACGAGAAAGGGCCCCTCTTGTTTCACCGAAATTATTCCTCCCACCATTGGCGATGATAAGGACCAATTTCTGGTGCAAGTGGCTAAAGAAGGTCGCCAGCTTACAGTGATTTCGACTGTGGACCAACCTAAGCTTATCATATCATTGGAGTGGGTGTTTGCGATTCAGAAATGGTACCAAAAGACCTCGGAAACTCACCGCATTGATGGCGGTAGACGTCGCAGTTCTGCTCCTCGTCGTCTTAGTACTCAACTGGATCGCCGTCAAAGTGTTTTGGGCGGAGCTCAACGAAGACCGCTGATGACTGCGGCCCACCCGCCGAGTCTCCAGGCTGTTCCACACCAGCAAAAGCCTCACGAAGAACCTCCCACGATTGTTGGCCTCAATATTAATGTGCTTTTACCACAAATTGTTCTCTTAGCTGACCCTACTAAGACTAATCTGTTAGCCTTAGTCTTTAAAGTGGAACAGTTGCTCGTTACTCAGCAACATACACTTAACGTGGCCGCCAACAATATTGGGCTCTACTTGGCGCTGATGGACCAGCCTGATAACATGAACTACCGCATCATCGATGACTTCCTGGCGCTGTTCAGCTACAACCAGGGCCAACTGAATGCCTCGCATTTGATGACAAACATGCACTTACTGGTGGACCCGATGCTTATCAAAGTGTCGGTGAAGGATATTCGTCTTGCGATGACGGTCTTGGAAAGTGCGCGGGCAATGATGGACGATGGCAGCGGTGCTCTGACTGCCGAAGCAGCTGACGATGAATCGGTAACGGGGTCTGAGCTGGATGTAGCTACTATCATTACCAATTTGCTTCCTGACAACAACAGTGACAAGGTGGTGATCAACGGCGAGGAGGTGACGGCTCTGTTTGGCGGTATCCGCTTCCTCTTGATTGGTGATGTCCACGAATTACCAGTAATCGACGGTCACATTGAATCGTTTGAAGCGAAGGCCACCAACTGGCTGCTGAACTTAGCCGCGGAAGCTCACCTCAAGCTGTGTATTAATGTGCTTAACTACTCGCAGCTGCTGTGGGAGCCGCTCATTGAGCCGTGGTCGCTTGGAGTATACTTGACGCGGCCGGAACACACGTTGCTTGTCGACGTGGTGCTGCGTAATACCGCGGAAGTGACGGTGACTCTGAGAACTGTGGCGCTTTTGTCGCAAATCCAGCTGTTGATTACTAATGTCGATGAACCATTGAAGCCTAGAGGTGAAGATAAGCCATATTTGTTGGTCAACCATACCGGTGATCCCATTACCGTCAAGGGGGCTGACAAAGAGCTTACTGTTGAACCATGGGCGGAGGAGCAGTGGGCGTTTGAAGATTGGATTGAGGTACGGCAGCAGACGCCACAGAGACTGATTAATCCTGAATTGGAAGTTAAGTTTGGTGACTTCGAAGAGTTGACCGTCTCCTTACGGGGTGAAGGGAATGATATCTATACCCTTGAGCCTGAACGGGACGGCACTCATCTGAGACTCGTATGTGAGCTTGCCTTGCGTCCTGATAACGTCAAGAAGGTCATTTTCCACAGTACGATAACCATCACCAACGCTCTGGATCGGGGCCTTAAAGTGTTATGCGATGGCCACGAAGTGTCTTTGCCGTCATCCGAACAAATTTCAATCCCTATTTCTCTCGTCAAGCTGGGGCTGTGGCAGATCGCTCCTGATGATGATAACTACCGGTACCTGAGCACCAATCTTCTGTGGACTACACTTAAAGAAAATACTCAGCAGGTTATTGAGTGTGACCCCATCTCGTCAGACCACCAGCCGATGTATTTCTTTGTCGATGCCAAGTACGACCCCATGGAACCGTTGGCACAAGTGTACCCTCACATGTCGATCATCGTATCTCTGCCACTTGAGGTAGAAAACTTGTTACCGGTGTCTTGCAAGTACACTCTCTATGACAAGTCTACTGGTCAGTCATGGAAGGGATCTATTGACAAGGGCAAGATTGGCTATTTTGATGTCGCCAATACCAAAACGGCTAAATTATGGTTATCTGTGGAACCTCAAGATTACCCTGAGCTGGAGTTTGTCGCTGTTGGTGACCACGATGCTCGTATGGGAATCAACGTTGATGGTAATCGTTTGGATCTTGGGTTGCACCACCACGATACTGCTAACATGAAGGTGTCGGTGTATGCTCCCTACGTCATTCTTAACCAAACGATGGTTGATCTTGAAATCAGTGATAGCCAGGCCACTTCTTTGTTCATCCTGGCCTGGCGTCGCGAACTGCCGCTTTTATACAGCTACCCCAACGGTGGCGATAATAAATCTCGTTCGATAATTCGGGCGGGAGATACGGCGTGGACGGAACCGATTTCGTTCGAACTGGCGGGTCAGGCAGTGGTGGCCACCGCTCGTGTCCAAGGAAAACAACTGGAGCGTAATTTCGCTGTCTCTGTTGACTACGGTTTAGGGATCTATCATCACACCAAGGTGGTGACAATCACTCCGAGATACGTGGTGTGCAGTCGCTACCCTGAACCACTTCAGCTCATGGAACAAGGACGAGTCAATCTGTCGACAATCATGCCCAATCAAGAGTGGCCCCTCTACCACTTGCATTGCTCGATGACGAAGCTCATCCTGCTTTCGTTGGCTAATCAACAGTGGCTGCTGCCGTTTGCTCTCGACGATGTAGGGCAATTTACCGTGAAAGTTGTTCATCCTGGGAACTACCAAGTGCTCGTTAAGGTGACATCTCGTGTTGAAGGGGCTACCATGTTCATCACTCTTGAGCCGCTGACGTTGTGGCCGTTTTCGTTCCGCAACTACACCGACTACACCTTCTACTTGTACCAAACCAACCCCAACACCAATGAGAACGGGGAGGTGGTGAAGAATGATACCGTATACAAGCCAATCTACTATAAGCTTCCTCCGAAGCTGGTGATGCCATACGCGTACGACTACCCTAATGCCATCATTAAGGAAGTGGCGGTGCGCTCAGGTGACCACGAACGGCTGGTTAACTTATCCGAAATTGGACCGTTGTCTCCGTTCCGTTTGGGCGATGACAGCGTCGACATGGACGTGATTGCTGATGGACCCACGACAACATTCTCCATCAGACCACCACAAGACCGCAACCTTGAAGATGAAGACAAACAAGATGAGGAGCTGACAATGATTAAAGTGGTGGCTAAATTTGAAGGGGTGGGCATTTCATTGATTAACCTGTACCGAGCGCAAGAGATTTGCTACATCACCTATAAGGGGCTTGAGCTTCGCTACAATGAGCTGGACCGTTTGCAAACGTTCAGTGTCAAGCTCAAATGGATCCAAGTGGATAATCAGTTGTACGGGGGCGTGTTCCCCATTGTGGTGTACCCTCTGGTGATTCCCAAACTGGGTCGCGAAATCAACCAACACCCCCTGCTTTCAGGGCTGATTTCGAGAGTGAAAGATCTGCCAGAACTGGACGTGGTGCTGGGGGTCACCTTTATTAAGTATGCTACGATTCTCCTTCAAGAGTTGCTGATTGAGATCGATGAAGATTTCTTGATGGCCCTCCTTGACTTTGCCAAGGTTCCAGGCGCTCTGTGGTCTAACCAAGAGGCAATTGAGCTGTGGGGTCCTCGGCCTCCTCTCCCCAAACCCAAGGACTTGGGGTCGCTGCTGCTTGACGTTTACTTCGAGGCGTTGCACTTACAACCAGTACAACTCAACTTATCGTTCATGCGTACTGAAAGAGTAAACACCGAAGGCGACGACGACACTGCTGCCCATACTACGTCTACGCTTATGTTCTTGTTCAACGTGTTGACTATGGCGGTGGGTAATGTCAATGATGCTCCCATCAAGCTTAACGCTCTCTTCATTGAAAACTTGAGACTGCTGCCAGCGCTTTTGACAGATCTGATCTCCAATCACTACGCCCAACTGTTCTTCTACCAAGTGCACAAGATCTTGGGTAGTGCTGACTTTTTGGGTAACCCTGTGGGTCTTTTCAACCAGTTGCTGCTGGGGGTGATGGATATCTTTTACGAACCGTACCAAGGGTTTATTGTTAACGATAGACCTCAAGAAATCGGTATTGGCTTAGCTAAAGGTGGGTTGCTGTTCATGAAGAAACTGGTGTACGGGATCTCTGATTCGGTGGCTAAAGTCACTGGTTCCATCGCTAAGGGTTTACTGGCGGCTACTATGGATAGCGACTTCCAGGAACTGCGCCGCAAATACTTGAGACGCAATCGTCCCAAACACGCGTTGTATGGGTTTGGTCTGGGTGTGGAACTGTTGTTTGACCTGGTGAGTCTGGGTCTTGCCGGTATCGCCACTGCTCCGATTGAAGGCGCTGAAAGAGAGGGTGCTGTTGGTTTCTTCAAAGGTATCGGCAAGGGCATGATCGGTTTACCCACTAAGACAGCCATTGGTGTGTTTGATTTTGCTCTGAATTTCAGTGAAGGCATTCGTAACACCACCACCGTTTTTGAAAGTGAAGGGCTTGATAAAGTGAGAATGCCCCGTTACATTGCTCCCAATGCTCCTGTCGCCCCCTTCTCTCCTGGTCAAGCACAGGGTCAATACTGGCTCAAAAACATCGATCTGGGGTCATACATTTCCCTGGTCTATGTCGCTCACTTGACACTCACTGGCACTGATATGTGTGTGCTTGTCACCTACAGCGAGATCATCGTGTTTGACATGAGTACTTTACAACTGAAAAAGGACGTGCTGTACGACCGGTTGACGGAGGTACTGAAGGAACACCTGGGCATTGACCTCAAACTGCAAGGAAGAAGCGAACTTTTTGTTCCCGTCAGTGATAAGGGTTTGAGAGATTGGCTTTACGGCAAAATTGGCATGGCCGTCGCTGACTACAACACGAAGTTCCGCGTAGAGCCTTAATCAGGCGATGATACAAATGTAATAAACGAAGATTATTTCTAGAAGCTTTCTCTATGTATTTTCCATTAGTCGTAAGCGTAACTATATCCCCCCTTTAAACCTCACAAAATCCCTATCCCATCTATTCCTGGAAGTTCCACACCCCATCACCCAAAAACGTCAACAATTCAATGCCAATGCCCTTGTTCTTTTCCTTGATGTCGTTGGTGCTCATCAACAACTTGCCCAACGCCAACGCGTTCGTCTTGCCCTCGGCGTTGACGACGACCACGGTACCTTCCTCGAGGTTTTCCTCGGGCAACGCCGCCCCCGGCGAAGTCAAACCGGGACACATGATGTTAGCCCCCGACAACACGAACTTGATGGCGCCTCTGTCGACCTTGACGCTGGGGAAGCAATCGGCCCACTTGTGGACCAAGCGGAGCGACGGGTAGAGCTCGTCGAACTTGCCGAACGCCACCACCTCGCCGTCCATGAGGTACACCGAGATCTTGTCCTCGCACTTCACCTGGACAATGGTGGCCTTTTTGGGGATGACCTCGTCAATCACCGGCTCCAACCCGGGGAACTGGTCCACGAGGTTCAGCTTGAGCCCCCGCACCGCCAGCGACTTGATGTTGGACTTGGAATGGATGTCTTCCTTGGAAAACTTCTTGAACATGGGTGAAGATTTGTTCGCGGCAAGCGAAGACTTAAGGCGCGGCGAGAGCCCCCTCACTAAGACACAAATCTTGGGGCTAATAAAGGTAGTTAAAGGGAAGAAGAGAGTAATAATAATGAATGAATCTACTCATTTACAATGAATGTGGGGGTTTTTAATTACAATGCCACCACTTATCTGATGTCATCGCACTCAAAAACCCCCCGTACTCACTCTTGCCCATTATCTACTAGTAGTGATCGTGATCACCACTGAGACATCCAGCTCAAGACTCTCCACCAACAGTAGAGCCGAGCGAGGCACAAGGCAGGCTGTCGCCCTGACATTTCCCACTACAGCCATGGCCTCATGACTCCAGCAAGAAAAGTAGGGACGACAAAGATTGTCGCGGTAAAAGTTGTGCCAAAAATTCCCCACGACCGTGGGGCCGTGGGAGCTGTCGAATGTTAAAGTTTTCAACTAGCAAAAACATGCTCTCGGACGAATCCTCACTGAACCACGTAACATCCTTGCATAAAGATGAAGAAAAGAAAATTTAGTGGCGATGGGTCGCGATGATAAATAGTTGACACTTGTGATTATATGCAGTATTAATATTTCGCGGGTCTATGCAGTACGAAAGTAGGGGCGATTAATTACTTCCACCGCCAAGTTGGCCACGCCGTCACCAAATTCAACACTTTCCATGTGGTTATCAGAAACGTCGACTGATTCAAGCGCAGGGGCATCCACTACTAACCGGGCAAGCTCGTTATAATTGAGTTTGAGCTTGCGGAGCCGGTGCCATTGCTTCATTGAGTGCACCTCATTAATGTTGTTAAACAGCAAGTCTGCCTGCTCAAGCAACGGTCCAAGGGTGACAGCGGTGGTGACATTACATCCGTTGATCACAAGCTTAGTGAGTTGAGGGTGGTGTACCTCTAACGGGCCCAGCATGCGGCAATTAAGGAGAACCAAGTGGTTTACTCGGTCGGGTACAAACAGAAGCGACCCTGGGATGCGAGCCTTAGTGATCTGAAGGGCTTCAATGGTCTTGGGGAGCACGGGTATCGGGTGTAAGGTGGGGAACAAAAGCTCTAATTTCTTTAACGCTGGAAATTTAGCCCAGGTATCGAAGTAACGCAACCCACAGAAAGTGAGCTCCTCAGTAGTTTGCAGAAGACTGGAACGAGACAAAATCACGTCGATGGGGAAATCGTGGGATGACCAGGGACGGGGATGAGCGACACCCCATGGTTTACGGACTTTTTCCGGTGTCAGCGCTGGGCGGTATTTTGTCCATTGCAAACTGTGGACTTGAGACAATGCCCCTGATATAAGTTCGTTGCCTCCGTCGACATCATCAAACACCACGCGATGAAGACTTGACGGTGAGGTAACGCTCTCCACTTCGCACGACGTCAATTTGAGCGTTCTCAACCCTTCTGGAAGTACCAACGACATGGCGCCGGCAAGGCCATAATTACAGATCGACAACGATTGAAGGCCCTTGAGCGCTGAAAAATCGTAGTTGTCGCACATCAGCAGCTTGATGAAGAGCAGTTTAAGGTTCATTTTTTGTAATTGAGCCTGAGTAACGCGTCCGTCAAATACGTGTAAACTGTGGATCCGATCATAAAACAGCACGAAATCCTTGATATCGGTGCAGTATAACTCGAGCTGAGCCACTCGCTGGCGGTGGCGGCTGAGTTGGGTCTCAGAACAGTCAATGGAGATGACATCGGCGGGCATAAGAAGGCCGTCTAGCCGTTGATCGATCACATCGGGGGTCACTTGTATTGGCCGCTTGAACTTGTAGGGAAACACCTTTGCCGCCAGGCTCTGCGTAGGCGGATCGCAAAAGTCGATTATGAGGTCGACGATTTCTGGAGGAAAAACACACATGGGACGTAAATCGTAATCTATTATCGGCAGCCGTTATCGGTTTATATTTGCTTCGGATGCATGGAGTACGACCTAGGCTGCAAAATGCTATAAAAAGAAACGGTGGGGCAAAACCGCAACCGTAGCTCATGTGAAGAGCTTGCCATGGCAAAAGTGAGGTGATCCTTGCGGGTGGGGTGATAAAGTACTTAAATACGGCAGACAGTGGGTCTCGGCAGACAGTTGGTTCCTTGTTTGAGTTGTGGTTGCTTCTGGTGCTAGCAGACAGGGACGGGTTCACGTGCTTGAGGGAGGGGTAAAAGGAGGGGTACGAGCCACGGTAGGCCTGAAACAAAAACGTTGGCAAGTGTGGTGAAGAGGGGAAACCGAGAAACAGCTCATGCACGCTTGGCACATGTGCCAAATCACCCCGCCATCGCTTTCAGGGGGTCCAGACTACGACAGCGGTCCTCTCAGTACTTAAATTGGTAGATGATAGTGAAGTTTAGAAAGTGGTCATACATTATGATCTCTGTTCATGGCATATTCTTTAGGATAAATGATCTACTTATTGGGAACTCATAGCATAGTGGTAATGAATTACGCGACTGTAGATTTTAGTAGATCGAAAATCAAGAAAATGCTAGGTATCCATTTATACCGTTGTCAGGATAGATCATTAATAGAGTGTTTTTAAGTCATGGCATCAGGTTACTATACTAGAACTACTTCAACACCTTCCCGTCGGCAATCTCTCTTTCCTCACCGTTGACCACCACCGGCTTGTCCCAGGCAAACATGTTGTCGATGAAGTCCTTGTCCTTGGCGTCGGTGGGGTCCAATCTCGAGTACGAGTAGGATTCCCAGTCAGGAGCCACGTCGAACGCAGGCACGTAGTCTTGGCCTCTGACTAAAAAGGCACCGGTGATACCGTTGTTGTTGTTTTCCCCGTAGACAACCATGCACCCGAACATGTACTTAGTCGAAGCCGACAACCGGTTGAAGAAACCGCCAACCAAGTTGTTCGACATGAAGGTCAAAGTCAACTCGTCGTTGTACTTGTAGTCGACCTTCCACAACGACCATTCTTCGGGGTTCCATTGGTTCTTCCAGAACCAAGGGATGGCCACTTCTCTGGTTTCCTCGTTGGAGTAGGTTCTCTTCCACTCGTCCAAGGGAGCAGACGCCTTACCCAAAGCTTCAAGAGGGTGCTTAGGCTTCTTAGGCGCTTCCTCGGCGGCGGGAGCAGATTCCTTAGCCGCAGCGGCCTTAGGAGCAGCAGCAGCCTTAGGGGCGGCTTCCTTCTTCGCCTTCGGTTCCTTCTTAGGAGGAACGTACTCAAGACGCTTTTCGGCGATCTTGTAGCCCTTGGGCAACACCGCGGCCACCAGTGGCTGCGACGTGATCAACTTGAACCAACGGGTGGTCTGAGGGTATTGACGTTGCCATTCAGGGTCGAACAACAACGCGAACGGTCTCTGGAGCATGAGGGCCGAGTAGATATCGGCAAAAGACAACCGTTCGCCGACAAGGTAGGTGTGGGTGGTCAACCGCTGTTCAAACGCCTTCAATTGCTCGTTCAACAACGCGCTCTTCTCGTCGACGTTCTTCTTGTTGTACGGGGTGCCGTCGTTGAGCAAGGGACGGAACACGGCGGCGGCGGTGGGCAACACGTCGGAGTTGCTGTAGGAGTTCCACATCGTCACCTGGGCCTTTTCGGCGTCGGTCTTACCCAACAACTTCGAGTCCGGTTCGGCGATAAGGAAAAGGTACTGGCAGATGGCCAACGCTTCTCTCAACTTGAGTCCCTTAGGCCCAATGAACACGGGCACTTTCTTCAAAGGAAACGCCTTTTCAAACTCAGGGTGGCCTTCGTAGGAGTCGTAGACAGTGACGTCCAACTTGTAGTGGTTGATGAGCCATTGCACCGGCAACGGACGCGTTCTAGAGCCCAACACGGCGGCGCCAATCGACATTTTCTGGTGGTGAGCTTACTGAGGGTGGAAATAGGAAATGGCAAGCGGCCTGTGTGGAGTGCGCACAGGGGGGGGGCCGTGCCAGCGTGGCTGAAAAATTAGGGTTATCAGTGGCCATATCGTTGAGAAAGGAAGCGCTAAGATGATGATTTATAGCGAACTATCAAATTTCACTTGGCGAGGGAGTATAATTCATTTAGATGAAGGTAAAGTTTCTAGGAAATTGTAATTGGTTAGCTGTGAGTGATCGAGAGTGAGAAGTTATGGTAGAATCTTGATTGCACTTGTCTAATTTACTAGAGACGACTAGTGGAAATATAGCTGGTGGAAGAGGGCGCTGAGATCCAGGACCAGCCAGGTTTATTATTCCGGGTGGCAATGCAAATGGGGGGGTTAGCTCTAGGGGAGTTTCGGCAGAGGATGCACTGTTACCAAAAGGTATACGACTGAGAGGGTTCACAACGGATTATATAGCAAGTGTATGGGCCAACCAGCCCCACCAAAACAGTAAAATTATCCGAAGCTTGGTGGGGGACAATGCTGGTCTTCGGCTCGAGCTACGCCTGAGACATTGCTAACACCGGAGTGAGGATCATCGATAACGCATCGGGTTTATAAACCAGTGCATGATAATAACAATGAAGCGGGCGAGTGTCTAGGTCGTCCCCGCCCACGAGGACTCGGTTATCTACGGCGCCCTGAGGTACGAGTCAGAGCTTGAGATATTCGGGGGGGAGCCACACCGTCAAAACTTACCACCTTAGCATTTTAAGCATCCTCGCATCGACTGAACCCTAATTGTTTTAACCAATGATTTCACGCTCGGCGTTTGTGCGGCGTTCTATCTAAATGTCTATTGTTGACAACGACAAACTTTATAGGGGGCGGAAAAACCATTGCGGGGTCAGCCACCTGGTAACCCAAAAGTAAGTTGCTGGCGATGCAAGGTGTTGACTCCGTCCAGCTCAGCACCAAATTGCTGGAGACTACTCGACGCCCAAAATAATCACTAAACCATTTGTCGTCATACTAAGGGCCAAATGGTGGCCTAGTATTTGGTGGTTTGGGTTAGGGAAGACGCGTGTTGTCCACCGGGAAAATCCCTTTTAGAGATTAAACTTTAGCTTTGCTGTTAGTGGCCCTTCCCCGATCGATCGCATGGCTGGATGCCCTGAGATCGCAAGGGCATCTGTCATGGGTGTCACTCATCGATGTAAACAAACGGCACCAGGCCCTGACTAGCTTAGGCAACCACTACGTGTCTGCAGCGGCTGTAGGGGGCCCAAATGTCAACAAACAGGGGTACCGCGGACGTCTGTCGCCGAGGGGCCCCGATGGCCACGTCGCAAATAATACCGAGAAAAATATCCCGCTGGCAGCAGCCAGCGTGAGTGAAAAATTTGGCAGCTTCCTGGTGGTCATAATAGTTAATTAAATCTCGTTTTCTTCAAGCGGTAGATGTAGGGGTCGGGTAAGTTTCAGGATGAAACAGCCATCACCATTGTTATTGTTTCACCAAACCCCTATACTTGATCAGGGGCTACGGCACAAGCCAGGGGACGATTTCATCCGTCGACGCAGTGCTGGCACTGCATTTGTGGCCTCAGTCAGTATTTTTTCTACGAGGCGATGCAGTGGCGCTGCTGGGAAGGCGGTCTAGATTTCTCTTTATAAGGTTAGCACCTGAGATATAGCTCGAGGAGAAGATTGATTTCAGGGGAGTTTGGGGCAAGGCAACAGGGGCCAGCATGCCGCTGATGGGGAGGTCAAAGGAGCGTAAAATTAGAATTAAATAAAAGTCCTGTCTTATTAATAGATTTTATTCTCTCTCTCAAGGTGCTTCGCTTCGCCTCATCAGTGTTTGTGTGCTCGCAATGAGGTAGGTGCGAGTAATATTAAGGTGAGGTGGTCAGGAAATAGCGTAGTCTCTTGAAAGAAAAAAATTGACCATTTGTATTAGTTGGCCACGTTCGTTTGAGGGGTAATAGTCGATAATCAATCGGTCGTGTTGATTTATAGGCGACAAACACTGCTGATAGTAAAAACCCTAAATTATCAATGCAATGCAATTTCACTAATCAACAGTAGTAGTGATTGATGATAGCGGTCGGCAGGCCAATTATTATGGACTGAGCTTTGGTCAGAGCTCAGTCGAAAAGACTGATTGTCATCTTATTGTCCAATCGAAGTAGCCATGCCATTTAGCCTTGGTGTTGGGATCCATAGACAGCTCGTCAATCATCCTCATGACAAACTGGCCGCGATATCGGCAGTCACGAATCACATGAGGGTCATGGGCGTGGGCAGTGGCGATGGCGTGTTCTCTCAATAAGTTTATGGCGATCCCTTTAGGGTTTGCTAATACTGATGGGGGAGGGTAGTACTCGTCTATCCCCAGTAACTGAGGTAAAGCAAACGTGTGCACGATTGGTTGATGCGTGTGTGACTCCCCCTGAGTAGGTAATTGCTCTCTCTGAAGGGCAATGGGAGGCGTCAAATCGAACCGGAAACTGTCCTGAGGGTTATTGGTGACATACTCAAGCTTAATCAAGTGCCACACAAGTTGTCTAAGCTTCAACAGGTCCAGTAATCCCGCCACTGACCCTCGGGAGCTTTGGCTCAATTGAGGGAATTGAGCCCGGGCAAACCCCAGATTGAGCTCTGTCACTTCAAACTGGTTCAAATAAAATACCAGCGCCATCATTGGCGGAGGAATGGGGACATCGAGGCCTGCGGGGTACGCAGCGATCCCTGCTCGCGCTACTGGCGTCGCCAACTGGAATTTCTTTCCAATGAAGTATTTTAGTATCGTAACCAGTTGCACTGCCAGCGCCCATACGATGGCGTCAGAGCCAGCAGCAATGGAGTCAGCGCACGCCGCCGCCACGGGAGAAGCTAGGGCATCGTAGAGCTGGCCCTGGTTATAGCACACGGCCCGCAAATACGGCAGCAAGTGGTCGCGCCCGGCGATGCCGCAGAGGACAAGCACAATCAGGATCACCACTTCAAGCAACGTGCGCTGGGCCCGCTCGGTGTGGCCGATATCGGTGGCGCGATGGAACTCGGCGATCTGCGCCAGTTGCGCCTCGACGACGGGACTGAGGTCGGGGGAGTGGGTCAGCGAACACGCTAGTAGCGCGAGGTATAGGTAGGGGCGCCGGTCGCTATACTCGGCGGCGAAGCAGCGGTGGGGGATCATCAGCCCCCATATCCCTAGCTCGTTGAACTGGTCGAGAAACCAGTGGTAGCGCTGGCGCTCGACGATGTCGATGAACACCGCCACCTCGCTCTGAATTTGTGGGGCAGGCGGCGGGAACGGCGTCGCCGACGGGAGCATCGGTTTGAGGAGGGCCAGGGCGATATCGTAGCGTTCAGGGAGGGTGGTAGATATCTGGGGTGGTACTGGCGCTGTTAGTGGTGCCGGCGCTACCGGAGCTAACGGCGCCGGCGCCTGCGCCGGCACCGACGCCAGGGGAGCGGTTAAGGGGTGCGGCGAGTACAGATGCGGGCTGTCCACGGGCAAGTGGCCGGGGTGCGCCGGCGGTATCAGCAGCGGCGGTGGTGGCGCTGGTATTGATAGCAGGGGGTCGGTGGCGATGAAGGTGGTGGTGGGGTCGGTGGTTGTGGCTGCCGACACCAGCGCGTCGCGCCCGGCGCTGGCGGCGCCGTCGTGGAAGGTGCGCTCGGCCTCGTCCAACTCTTGAGGGGAGTGTAGGTGGAGGTAGGGGCGGTACTGGCGGCGCCCGTGGCGGTAGAGCAGGGCGATGGTGATCAGCTGGTCGAGGATGCGGTACGGGTGTTGTTGTGGTGCAGGCGCCGGGGCGATGGCGGCGGCGACGGCGGAGTCGTCGTGGGGGTTGAAGTAGGTGTACTGGGTGAAATTGAGGCGGACGCCGCGGTAGCACTTGCGCTTCAGCTTAATACAGTTCTTGCACACCGGCTGCTGTTCGTCACACTTCATGTGGCGGTCTCGGCAGGTCAAGCACCCCAGCCGGGTCCGCGACCGCTTCACCAACGGGTTGAGCCGCTTCTTCGCCATACGCGCGGGCAGGTAACCAGGATCAGACGCCGATGGAGCCGGACGGGACCTCACGCCGACGAAGATGGTGGGGACAATGGGTCGACAGTGGTGCGGAGGGTGGTCAAAAAAAACTGCTGGCGGGCGCTGATTTATTTTTTCGCTCGCGCGCCCTTATGGGGCGGGAGCCTGCCCCCGCCCCTCGGTGTGACTCGCGAAGCGGCAATGCGGGCGCCAGTTGCTAGAAAATATCCGCATGGGTAACCGTGCAGGTACCCCGACGGCAGACAAACACAACATCCCCCCACCTAAATGATGGCATCCAGCTAAGGGATGAAAGCCGTGAAACAGAAAATACTAGATATATCAGAACAACGTTAGTTATTTTATTGGGATTTACACTCATATCCTTTGAGGAAGTTTTACTGTCACACTATATCAGGGCCACTTGTTTTTCTCCATGTTTTCCTTCCCCAATTTTTTCGGTGTAAAATTTATCATCGATGGTCTAAGCGGAGGTTGATCCGAGTAGGACTTTTTGTCCACCGTATTGCTGGGCTTGCATCAGCACAATGCCTCTCCTCCAGTAAATGGACCCATAGGTGCAGGTCGGGTATACTCTCTGACCCTCCAGTGGCTTTTTGCCCTTCTGCAACTTCCCCCGGCTTCGGAAAAAGGTGGCGGTACGTCGGACCCGTTTGGAGAAACTAACAGCTTTAGCCGGCTGCCGCCCTGCACGTCCCGAAGCGGTGGCAGGTCGACTAGGGCAAACGCTGTTCCTACGTCTGACAAAAAAAATTGCTTTCACCATTTTAACAAGAAAGAAGTTGGGAAGTATGACTCTTGCTACTCTTCGTTGTTAATATTTGGCCTTTAACTGATTGTATTCCATGATGTTTAGTTGCGTATGATGGTGCACCGTTATTTATGCAGCATGCCTATGAAGGGACTGGCTGGAATCCGAGGATGCGATACTCCTTCTTGAAGCTCCAATAACAGACCTAATCAAGTATACAAAGATGCTAAACCGCTGTGAAATTTTTCTTGTTGCATTTTGGTACCCCTTTCGAGGTGTTTGGTTTTCTTCAACTCACACAACTTGCATTTAATGGTACACCAATGCATCTCCTAGGCAGAAATCAACAATATACTTCAAATCGTGCTTCCAGTGTAAAGTTAATCTATCGAATTGTTTGAAGTCGCTATTGTCTTGCTAATTTCGCTTAGATTACCCGATACCGTTGTGAAGCTTATGATACAATCGTCAATTAAGGGGTCTTCAAGGCAGCCACGTCAGGGATGTGATTGCTGTATTTGGAGATCATATTATCATGATGTTTGATCATGATGTTTGATCCTCCACTGGTTTGTTAAAAGTAACGCGTCTTCATCTATTCAAGATTAATTAGTATGCAGCTATCAACTAACACCAGAAGTTCGAAACGTTGTCACACTAATTGATTTAGTATCTGTCTGTGGTAGCAAGCAATCCGTGTGTCATTGAAGCTCACTTCAACGGCAATTTGATGGTGTTTTGGCGGTTTTGATCGCATTCTTCTAATTGCACTTTGAAGCTGTGCGCCAATTCCGAAATTGTTCATCCAGTCCAATTATTCATCAGTTGACGTTGTTCATAAACTCTGATCAAACTCTATCATCTATCGATGATCTCCGATTAGGTGTATTATTCGTTAAACTTGCCGTGCTTGTCTGTACTTATAGTTCTCAAAAACCCGCCGTGCTTGTGAGGCTGAACCTCAACTCCATCGATGAAACGGCTATAACTCTAGACCTCAACGGCTCCATACAAAGCCGCAATCCGATTGGACTTGCCGTTGTACACCAAAGGCCTCTCGGGTGCACTTAAAGGATTTGCTCATAGAACATCGTCGAGTTTGAACGGAAGATAGATATTCGGCTGGATGCTCTGAATACAGTTTCAATAGGATAATCAGTTCTCAAGAACATTAAGCAGCTTGTGGTCTAGAGCTTCTCTTAGACCGTTAGACGAAAACAGCGCGCGGGGGGTACCACAACGAGGCTTAGTGGGGGAAAGCTGGGAGCGAAAATTTTGGCGTTCCTCGCCCACAGCAGAATTAGACGAGGAGAACGGACCACGTGACTAAGGCCAACAATCTCATTTCTTGAGAATTACTGTCGGATCGTCGATGGCTGTCGGGTTGATGGGTCAGATAAGCCGTTCCAAACTTAATTTAGGACCATCTTAGGTGCATATAGTTACATGTGGCTGGTGAGGTGTGGGGTGACGATGCTAGCTACCAAACTACTCACCGCGACGAAGGGGCCTCGAAGGGGCTAATCACGTGTCGATGCGCCAGGAGAAAAAGTAGGGGTGATAGCCATTAGGGCCCAGGCCCCGCCGTTTACCGGGAAGAAGTTTGGGTCGAACCTGTATTTGGCGATGTGTGCTTACGTAACCCCGGGCTCCGGTGCAGTGTATATAGGGCTAGCGCTCACTTGAGATGGTACCTTATACGGTGACACCGGGCCACGATAGTCTTAAATGACCACTTAAACCTAGAAAGAAAGGGTTGTTTCCTCTAATGTGAAAATTTTTACGTCGTATTCGAAATATACATGACGCTAGCGTCACTTTTGAAGGCGTATACGCCGTTTAGGTCCTGTTCCCTCTATGCAATACGAAGCTCTGGTGAGAGGAGGGGTAGGAGACACACAATGGGCGCGGCTATATAAGGTATCTCAGCGCTCTTGCGGACTAAATCTTTTCCTCTACCCCTCGCAATGGACGCTGCCCCCAACCGACCGTTAATGCAAATCCCCCTACCCAAGCGCCCCCCGTCTATGCCCATGTCCAACACTCCGCCTGAACACTCTGTCATCTCCCGGAAGTCCCAGGGCTCTCAGGGCTCCCGGACGAGCTCTTCGCTGGGGTATGCCTCCACCGCGAGCGTCTCGACGCTGCGCCACGGGTCACCACCCTCCCTGGTGACGTCGATGAATGCGTCGCCAACCTATATGGATGGCGGTGGCAATGGTAATGGTAACGGAAATGACTACTCTCTTGTCAAGGCCCGGACGATGGCTCCTGTCAAGGCCCGGACGATGGCTCCTGTCAAGGCCCGGACGATGGCTCCTGTCGTGCTCACCAATTTCCCTGAAATGCCTTCTGAGGACATTATCCTTCTTATCAAGGAAACAATCCTGGCCAACATTGGCTCCTGGATTGAATGGCACATGTACCCGTTGAAAGGACGGGATGACGGTTTCATCATTGCCCTCGCCCAGGCCGACATCGCCTATCGCTTCATTAACTGCATGAATGGGTTGATTATTGACAACCACACGTTGGAGGCAAGGCTCTACTACCCGCTGGCCACCGGGCCGTGGCAATTGCCCGAACTACTGCCATCCAATATGCTTCCTGAACCCCACAACCGGGTGTATGTGAACAACTTGCCCTTCCGCGCCCTGATTGACAACTTCTGCATTTTCTGCTTCAAGCTCATTAACGACAAGATACCCCGGCTTGCGCTGAAAGTGACAGAAATTAAGGTGCCTCTGCGGTACGACGACTCACAATACTTTGGCAGTTGGAGAAACGACGATTACCTCAGCAAAGGGTATGCGCTCGTTACCTTCAGTGACCATGAGCTGGCGTGGGCGTTCATTGATGCCATCAACGGCGTCTGGTACGACAGACGGCAATTGGGAGCTCGCTTCGACAGATTCCCCGACAACCACAGCACGCGCCCCATCCACTTTGAGCAGGCCTCTGATGATGATGAAGTTCCTGGTTTTGTCCACTCTGGCTCTGCCCAACACAACCCTAGCATCAAGTACCGAGACGGCTCGTACCAGGACGACTCGTACCAAAACGGATCGTACCAACACCGTTCTTACCACCAAAACGGATACCAACGGAGTCGCAACTACCACAACGGGTACCGCTACAACCGCTACCACCGGAACGGCTACGGTCGGTACGGCTACTACCAAGACCCCTCAAGTGACGGCAACGAGTCTTCTTTCAACACCCACGGCGATGGCGACAGAACCCGCTACCCCCAATACAGAAGCGGCAACGGATACCCTCCCAACCACAACTACCAGTATGGTTCGAGAAACAATGCGTCTCCTCCCTTCTGTTGCCGCAGTGGTGGCTTCTCTCCCAACGGATACCACCCCAGCAACAACATGAGAAGAGTCCAGTACCACCGCAACAACTCATCCAACCAATCATTCGAACAATACTTCGACCATGGCTCCGACCAGTCCTCCGATGATACCCAAGTTAATGGCAACGAATACCCTTCGGACGACTCCACCTCGTGGAGCTAATTTTAACGGTAGGCAGATCTACCTTGTGGCGAATTTTATAGGGAATCACAACGTATTTGTGAGATATGAGTATTTTTTCCTGTAGTATGCATGCTTTGGCTAAAGTTGGGTTCCACAAAACAAGATTGCAGTGCACTTATGTAAGCCCAACTTTGTGCCACATTCCTTTAATAACCAGCACAAATGACCATGAGCCGTCTCAAGTCGACGGAAGATGTCATGGAATGAAAATTGCGATTGACATAGATTTCCCACTGGTAAGTGATACATTTGCTTTGAACTCATGGAAATGGATCGCTTGCAATTGGAAATTGATAGGTGCTGTCGCCTCAGTAAGACCAAACAGTGAGGAGAGTTAAATAAACAGGTTCTGTATGATCTTTATGACTCCTTGAATGTTTGTAATCTGCCTTTCATGAGTCCTGTCATGTTGAATTTCTCTCTTAACACTTCATTCCTTGTTCTGAACTTGATTTGAAGGTGACCCTTGAAGTAAAAGCAGTACCATCATTTGCTTATACGGTAATATCACTCGAAGCAGACCATTCCAGTCTCAATAGTGGCATTGCTTAATCGTCAATATTCATCACAGCCACGTTCGACTATGGGCGCTGGACGACCTCCATGCTTGCAAGTTCAGGTGTGCAACACATGGCTCAACCACAGGCCAAATCCACCCCATCACTCGTTGCACCAATAAGTTGACCTCAAGGGTGACGTGTTGTTTGAATAAGTAGTGTCGGCATTTTTCTCCTAAAGGTGTGCCAGGGGAAGATTAGCCGAGACAGGCAGGTTGTATGATGACACCGCAATGTGGAATACGAAACACGCCTCCACAACTTATTCCTGCTCCATTTGACGGCATCAGAAACCTCCCATTTACGTTGGGTTGCTCATCTCGAGGATGAAGAGTCTACGTTTTTAGGGTTAATTCGTTAAGCTGATCATATCTCAATTACAAAGTTGAGCGAAGGAGGCTACCAATGAGCCTAGAGCCAAGGACATGAATTATAATCAGTTGCTCCCCAAGTTGAAGATATTGTTGAAAACTTCAAAAGTTGTTTATCTGGAACCGAAGATTCCGGTCAACACTTATCAATCATTATATGTCCGAAAGTACGACCTACAAGTCAAATAATCGAAGTGATATGTGATCATAATAGTAACATACACGTACTATTAACTTATGCTGATGACATGGAGTTCCTCGCGAGAAATCCAACTACTTGATTAACAAAAGTTGAACACCCGGGTATTCAGAAGCAGGCTAATCGCGGAAATCGTTATGATATACCATAAAAACCGGTATCCGCTTCGTTACGTTATCGTAATCCTAAAACAGCTGAAGGAACGATTAATATGATGACGACCAAATCATACAATGAATGAATGATGCGACCTTATGTCGATTCACGATTCTTCGAGGTGGTTTACTCTGCTGAGATCTTTCTTGAATTCATCGTAAGTTGGATCAATCTCAGCATTGCCAACGTCAATGATGACATCATCACGAGTCTTGTCCTGATCATCGTCATCGTCATCGTCGTCGTCTTCATCATCATCATCGTCATCGTCGTCGTCGTCATCGTCGTCATCATCGTCGTTGTCGTCATCATCATGGTTGTTGTTGTCATCGTCGTCATTCCCATCGTCTTCGACTTCGGGATAGCCGCCCAATTTCATGATAATGCGGTCGACAATCTCGTTCCAGTCCATCATGCCCCCCATACCGATATCACCATAGGCACCAATGACCTTTTCCACTGGCCGCAACACTTCCACCCACGGCATTTCCTCGCGGATCACCTGGAGCTGGTGCTTAGTAGTGATGGCATTGTACAGATACAGCACCATCGCCGGGGCCAAAAGGATTGGGAACAGCGTGTTCCACGCCCGCACGACATTGGTCAACAAGTTGTCGCAGATACCCATGGCAATCTTGGAAAGAGTATTGGCAGTGAGGGGGCAAATGATCAATATATCCGCCCATCGTCTGAGCTCAATGTGTAACACCGGATCCAGACGAGTCTTCCACGTAGTCCACTCATCATCATCGTGCCACACCTTGACCCCCTTCACCGTTTCAAGCTGTTGCAACAGCTCCACGCTGATGAAATTGGACAGTTGCTGGGTCATTATGAGCTGGATGGCGATACGGTTGGCGCCATATATATCGAAAAGCTTAGCGATAATCAACTTGATCTTGGCAGTACTGAGAGCACCACACACGCCAAATAAAATGTGGATTTTACCATCATCTTGGACGAGGCGCGGATCGATGTTGGCGTTTTGCTCGGGGATTCGCGTCGGTGACAGCGCTGGTGGCTCTGATTCGACGACCGCGTCGAGGCTTTGTTGTAGTATCAGCCCCAGACGCAGTCTCACCTTTTCTGGCTCTTCAAAATGGGCGTGGACGGATGGGTTGCGCTGGTGCTGATCTGCGGCGACGTTCAACGCCACACTATCCAAATCGCCTCTGGCGAGCTCTAGCAGCTCGTCAATGTTGCGAGGGGGATTGTTCAAGATAGGAGGTGGCAGTGGACACCGAAGATTGCTGAGCGCTTGGGATTTGGAGTCTTCGGTCATTGCGGCGGCTGAGAAGGGGCGGTATGGCTGATAATGAGAAGCCAATATGGTAGCGCGCGCAGCAAATAGTACACTATAGAACACGCCGAACCATTCGAGAGAGGTGGGCTGATCCTTGAGTAAGAATTGGATAGATTGTTTCTTGGAGTTACTGGTACACAATTGAAGCCTCTATAAGTCAATTTCGTCAGGAGCAGAGCGTTGTGGCTGTCAAGATGTCAACTTTCCATATCAACCAGAGTAATTGCTTTTGGTCGTAGAAACAGTCAGTGGGGATAGTTTGACCAATTATTAAACTCATGTCCTCCGTTGATCAACCAATGGAGAGCTATGGGGCCTCAGCTCTAGAGTATCCCTCATAATTGTAGCTGTCTGCGTCTAGAGTTGCTACTTTCAAATTCTGGCGATGAAATATGTTCAGCGTAACCAGTTGAGCTTCCCCATGATGTAGCTGGATATATCGAGCACACCAACAAGTCTTCTGCTCGGCTCACCAAGTACTGAACATTGTGCCGCACACGCGAGCCATGGCTGAAACGAAACTACGTCGAACACATGAAATCTATCTCTGTGGCTTCTTAATTAATATTGAATTACGGCAACACAACAATAAAAATTTTTTATGTGGATTCACAGGACAATCATTTTAGTTGTCAAGGCAGTCAGTGCCCCGAAAGTGGGGGAGGGGGGCATTACCTTAATTGCCTTTGATCAATTATGTTCTAAATTGGACTACGGCCTTCAAATTCATTGGCGAGATCAATTGAGAGTCTCTTCATCTGTTCGCCAATTATACTGTGACAAGAAATTTTAGCGGTTGTATGCGAGGTTGGTGTCTGTTTTGATGAGGGCATGTTTGCGGCATTAAATCCCAAAACGGCAATCGCGACCAGATAACTAAAACGACAAGCACAGCGCATCTCATAACAGGTACTACAAAGCGGTTTATCACAGGGAGCCCGCGTCGTAACAATCGTCATAAGGGGACCCGACGATCGAAAGTTAGTGGGATCGGCAATTGTCAGTACATACCAGGGCGTATGACGCTAGTACAGTGCTTTTGGTCATACCGCCAATTTCGATGAATTGGTGGTTTGTGCGACAACAGTGTCGGACCGGATGTCGGACTACAGAGTTCGGATTGCGTATCGGGAGTCGGAAAAAAAGGCAGCAGTGACGCTTGGCTTGTCGGGTTCGCGGTTGTACGTAGTCGCAGTTCGTGTCGGACTCAATTTCGCACTTGCCGTGAGAAATTGAGAGTCGCTGTCGGTCCTGTTGTCGGAATTCTGGGAACCGTTGTCGGTCCTGTTGTCGAAATTTTCTAGAACTTTCGTCGCTTTGGCGAAGGCTAAACATGTAGATCTAGCGACACCACGTCCGTCACTAATCTTGAAAAAACCGCACGTGAATGCGACAAGGGATAATTTTCGACACGCACCCGACAATCACCTCGAGAATTTCCGACACCGCGAACCGCAACGACGACAAGCGTAACTCTTTTTTCCGACATCACTACAACAACGGAAGCATGAGAATCCGAAACTCATTTTCCGAGGGTCCGACAGTAGGTGCGACAGTTGCATTTGAGGGTGCGACAAACTTGTGCCAAATGTGGGTTTCGCGTATCTGTAAAGCGCCACATCCATGACGCCGACTAATCAGGTTTGTGCACTCTTTTAGTATTGGGTGGGTTCGCGTCCTTTTGAGCAACTAACCCGTACATCGAGTTTTGCAAACGCAAGTCGGTTAAGTGCTGTGCAACGAGGAAAAATTCTCGCTCTACTAGAACGATAATCAGCCAATCGATTAATTTTTGCCAGACTTCAAGATCGGTTCTTGGCGGCAATTTCTTGTCGCAATTTAGACGATAATCATGCCTTCCTTGATGGACATGATTGATCTCAACAGTAACCGTTTTTCAGATGATCCAACGTTTTGTCACGTATATTATGCCAGGGCGAGCCTCACTGACATCATCACGAGTATACGATATTTTCGTGTATAAGCCACCAGCAGGGACGCACGAAGCTCCCTTCAAATCTGCTGGAGTGGATCTCCGAGAGTATTGTTGTATGTTCAAAAAGGCCGAAGTGGCTGGTAAGAGCAGAATTATTTTCTGACAAAGCTAATTTCGCGGAAAATATTTCGCACGTGCAACCTTGTAAAAAGTCCGATCTTATTCACCAAATTAATTACCCCTTGACTACAACTGCTATATACGGGTAAGAACTTTTAGAGGTTTTTAAGTTGCTATCACACCCTAACATCGATGAAGTTCGGTTAATTCCTCAATTTTATTCCATCCCAAACATGGCTCATGCCACCTTCATCGTCCAGTTGAACATTTGAGGTTCATTACAAGATTGGTGTACAAATATTGTCAGCTCATCTGGTTGAGTCCAAAAGCGTTGCCTAATAGGTTTCTCTGGATACTGCTGGTTTACACTTGATCCTGGGAAATGATCTTATCAATTGTAACTTGCAAATTCAATTGCAAAGTTGTAAATGTTCCAACATCATTTTTATCCAGATAAAAAAAGCCCGTATTGCATTCCAACTGTTGAAACGCTTATACGGATGTCAGGGAGAATACTGAGTGATGGCAACTGTTTGCACAATGACTCACATGATTTTGGATTAATTTGAATGTTGGGAAACATCTTGTTAAGTTGCAAACAAAAATGGAAAAGTCATCAATTCTTCCTTGAAAGCATTACAAGCAGTTCCGGTGATGGTATTTCTTCGAATTAATTTGCGCTACAGGTGAGTAAAACTCAACTACAAAATTGTGGCTATATCAACAGATAATCTCGAGAAATATTAGATCACGAATGAAGTTTTTGAATGGGTACAAATAAGTCGGAATCTCCTGGTTCGCCTTATCGGTGTATGCTTGACCCCCTTATTGATGAAATATGTCGATCTCAGTACCCCTCTCGCTAAACTCGCATGCGTCACTGATAAGTTTATTCAACGGTCACACTAGTATGCAACGGGTAGTGATCAATAAAAGGGGAACTTGCTTGGATATGAAATGTGAGCATTTGTGAATGATTGAGTTTACTCATTTGCCGCTGATTTGTCATATGAGATGATTCAACATGAGACGATTTACAATTCCATCACATCCTTTTTTAACTTAAACTGAAAGTGTGGTACTGGATTGGACTTCAATTCAAAGTAATCATCATAAACATATTCAGTCACAAAGGCCGTTACTGCCAATGGCCGAATTGGTTTTTTCTTGAGACATTTTCAGCTCCGATGAAGCTCTAGGTCGAACACGAGAATTTGAGTAATGATTGACCAATTCTTAAAATGAATCAACCTTCAATAACGTTGGAGGGTTATTACAAGCGTGAGATTTCAAGATTTTGAAGTAGATTAACTATATCAATTAACAGGACGCCTGCGAATGTCAACATTAACTCAATACTAATATCGGATAATCGTAAATTCGTAAATTCGTGAACTATACATAACTATCAAGGTTTTGCTATGGATATGACCTTTAACGAACCCATTAAGCAGAGTGCAAACATAGCCTCGTCAATCATTGCCTCCAGGCTGAGGTGCTGTTGGTGTTGGAGTCATTTCTCTCATCTCTCCGAAACTTCTTTGTAGGCGGCAGACTGGAAGTGTTTGTTATTTGCAGTAATGGACGTTTTTGCTGTGGTGCAACGTCTTGGAGCGGGCGTCTAAGTATGGGGAGCTTCGTTGGGGATCGCGGTCTCGTGTCAAATACATGGTGGGTATCAGAGGGTGTCCGCCGAGCCTCTTGTGGGAGTGCTGGCTTGAGATTCCGGCTCCGAGGTGATCTGCTTGGAGATGTAGGCAATTTGGAACCGGGGTACCTTGCAGTGGGACTGCGAACCAGAGATTCAGACAAAATGCGACCTCTCATGGGACTGACATCTGGAATATTACGCTCAATGCGTCTGACTGGGCTTGATACAACCCTTCGGCTCGGACTAAGCAGGGCGTTTTTCATTCCTGATTGGGGCTTACGTGGGCTCATTCGTTGCGGAGACCTTGACGGGCTACGCGCTCGACAATGTTTGGTTTCAGCCAATTCGATTACTGATAACAATGGCTCGTCATTAACGAGGAATTGCTCCTCCCTGTCTGCGAGCAATCTTTTCAATTCACTTGTGACGCGTGGAAAATTCTGAGCAAATTCTTTGTGCTTGCGAGCCTCCTTGAGACCAATACTGACAGCGTTACTTCCTGTGAGGCGACTGGGGTCTTTGGCGCTATCAATGAGTTGTTGCTTGAGGCTGAGCAATTCGAGGAACCTTTCATATTCTACAAATATGATTTCCTTACTGGCATATTCCTCCTTTAATTTCTCGAAGTAGGTCTCATGGTCATCAAGTACCTTCTCCATAGTGGGTATAGGTGATCCCAGCTCGTCATTTTTGTCAATGGTGGCGTTGTCCCAAGTAGCATATTCCCATTGGTTGCGTTGATCAGGCCCGTAGTGCATGTCACTCCATAGATTCTGGATACTCTGTCGTAAGGAAGTGATATACTTTTCAACGTGTTGGCTTCTCAAGATTAACAATCTTGAGAGCTCAGTCTTCCAATCCTTCAAAACGTGTTGCAGATAGCCTTGGTGAGTGTATGGAAAGTTAAATTGATATTCCTCGTCCACATCGAGCTTTTCCCATAGCAGAATGCATTTCATTTTGACTTCCTCCACTTCAGCTCTCATAGACTGGAAGGTCTCATTAAGTGTACCGTACCATGACTGAATAGTATTGATATGTTTTTGATGCAAGCCAAACTCTCGAGGAGAATCTTTGAAGGTGGCGACGTCAGATACTTTGAAGAACTCCTCCACATATTCGTCACCCTTGATCTTGGAGGTCTTCATTGAGTTTTCCTGAACTGACTTGAAATCCTCTTCGGAAAGCTCGAGTTCGTTAATCATTTTGGCGCATTCAGTAGCAACATCACTTACAAGTTGCTCGCGTTGCTGACAACATGTTTGAACTTTCTTGGTTTCAGTGGTAATGTCCTTAAGTAGTTTCTTGCTGATTCGCAAATCCATTCCTTGGACTAGTTGTACTAGTCTGTAGTTAACACCCTGAAATTGAGCGTCAAGTGTATCCGTCTTCAAGTTAATTTCCAGCAGATCAGGGGATTGCAAGTAGTGAAACGATTCGTTGTGTTGCGACGGCAGAGCAATGATAACGTCGGAAACTGGAAGATTAGTCGCCTCTTTGTGTAAGACGTCGAACTCTTTCAAAATCCTGAAATACGTGTTTGTGTCATCTTGAGAAAAGCAATTGCTCAAGCCGGGGGTTTCGAACTTCATACCCACCACGGATGCCAGTTTCCAATACTCAATCAACATATTACCAAGTTCAGTTAAAGATTCTGTAAACCATTTCAAAACCTTGAGAAATACACTGTGAAGGCACTTCTTCAACTCGAGTAAGGAGATACTTGATTTCGGTGATGTTGTGTTGGGATCCACAGATAATCGGCTTCTATCACTTTCGGATAATCTCACCCCCCCAGGATCCTCGATATGCTCCAAGAACAAGTGAATTTGTTGTTTGAGCCACAAGCATTCATTGATAAGTGCTGACTTTTCTTGTTGAGCTGTGAGAGCGAAACTCCTTATAGTGTGCTCAACTTTGTCAACAAATACTTGCCTCTTCTGTTCCTTTTCACTTTCGGAGTAGCCAATGGATTCGTACGTCGCCAGAGCACTGTCAAGAGCCTCTTTCAACTTCAACCCAATTTCTTCATTGGCCGCCGAATCAAAATGAGGCACACAACTTTTTTCAACAACCGGAACTGTGTCTGTGGTGTTGTCCATTTCAGAAGGTGGTGACAATTCAGGGGGGTCGCCCGAAGTCACTACCGGTTCCGTCATCCCAGGGAATGATTGTTATTGTTTGGATGTGCGGCGCGACTTGGTGCGCATCCGACCGTGATCTGAGATGAAATCACTACACCAACTTAAGTGATGTGAGACTCAACACAACAAAGCGAAATAAAGGAAATAGTCGGTATAAGTTACCATTCGTTTGATGTGAAGTCGGTATTGTCTATAGTTTTGCTATATTTTTGAGTATATAGTAGATTCCTCTCCCGATTGTTTGTGTCACGTGATCAGTGTTTAATAGGGCTATATTGTTAGTAGTTGATCCCAAACCTTCGTGCTGCAAAGCTTTACTTTTGTCAGCAAGCATTTGTAACCTGCGCTATAATAAGATGTATCAACACGCGTAGCGGGTAAGAATTTTGAATTGCTATAGTAATAATCGTAACCTATACCCGATTGGACTTCTCACTGTATTTATCGAAAAGTGTCGCAGCGTCTAGATTGTGGACACAAAGCCTATATCTTAACTAAAATGTGGTTTTGAATATAAAGCAGAATTACGAACTACAATGTATGCCTGAACGTCGCTTTTACGTGATGAAAGTCTAGGATATTCTTCAGCTCGAGTGAACTTTAGTATCGACCGCCACAATTGATACCTAAACTTTGAATTTATGAACTTATTATAACCAGTATTCGAATTGTTTATAATATTATATTCTAGTTGTCTTTACCCCAGTTCATCAAAACAGATAAAGCTTGCTGTCTATCGCTCTTGAAGCTTCGATCAGACACATACCACGCGACGTCACTTAACACCCCGAGCTCCTCAGGCTCCTTCGAATTGGAAGCAATCAGCTTGTTCTCTTCAGCTACCCGCGCTGAAGCAACCTCAGCGGCATCGACAATTGACTGCTTGATACCACACATCGCTGCCACATGCATCCCGAACAGCCCCGGGGCACGGCCGGGCTCCAATTTGTACAAGAAGGTGATTTGCCGGTTCTCGTCATCAACGTTGATCGCCATTCGTAATGGTTTCACTTCGGGATGCTTGTTGAATGCGTCGACAAGACCACCAAAGTGTGTGGCAAAGTAACCAAGGGGCTGGGTATGCGTTGCCAAATGGTACAAAACTGCTTCAGCAATGGCAAACCCATCGGAACTCAGACCACCTCGACCCAATTCATCAATGATTACCAACAGCTTAGGCGTCGCCTGGCTCAAGATTTTCTTCGTTTCCGCCAACTCGACGTAGAACGTCAGCTGCCCCCCAAGAATATTGTCACTGGCACCTAAACGAGTCATGATGCGATCAACAGGGACTAATTCGGCATATGAGGCAGGAACATAACATCCTAGTTGGGCGAGAATCACGGCGATGGCAGTAGTCCGCATAAGAGTCAGTTTACCAGCAGCATTAGCCCCAGTAAGAAGTCCAATGCGAGGGGTTTCACCACCAAGTTCAACATCATTGGGAATGAAATCACGTGTGTGCATGGGATTGGTCAAGTTCTCAAAGCGAAGATGGCCGATGTCATTATCGACAAACTTCGGTCGGGAGGCAGGAGATCCCAACAGTTCCAGCACTCTGGTAAGCGCCACGATCGCATCGGCGATACTGACAGCATCAACAGCCTTCTTATAAATCTCAAAGTCTTGGGAGAATTGCCGGTACAAATTGGTTCGAAGCAGGGCACACACCACTTTGTGGATCTCACGCTGCTCCATCAATTGACGCGCCAATTTCTTCACCGGTGGCAGCCAGTACCGCTTCACCTTCGACGTCAGCCCCATTTGCATCCACAGGTCAGGCACCTTTGATACCAACCGATTAGGAAGTTCAATAAGGTAAATCTCCTTACCCAGATCCTTGTACACGATTTCTCTCAGGCCAAACTCATCACGGAGTTTTTTAAGTTCAACTGCAAGCTGAGATTCAAGCTCAGTTAAAGCGTTTCGCAGATTGTCGAAATCGGCATCTACCCCAGATGAGGGTACAACTTCGTCGTTCAAGGCTAACTTCCGGTCAAAAGCATCTTCCCACTTACTAATGACCTCAGCTAATTCGTGAGGGATGGCTTTGAAAGCCGCTCCAAGCGCACTATCAGCAGGAACGTTCTCTTTGAGTTTCCTGAACTTGACGATGGCTTCCAACAGTTCGACCACCTTGACGAATTCGCGGAATCTAAGCGTACCTGCGTGGACTCTGGCGAGTAGACGTTCAGTGTCAGGAAGAGCATCAAGAGCACGCTCAATTTGTTGCCTCACATCACTATTGTTCATAAGGAATTCCACAGCGTCTAAGCGTTCGTTTATAGATTTGGCTCTGGCAAGAGGAGCCATAACCCATTGTCTCATACGCCGCTTTCCCATCGGCGTTTGGGCTCGGTTGACAAGCTTCAAAAGCGTACCGCGACTCAGACCATCGTCACAGTTCGCCAACACCTCTAAATTTTCTAATGAAGTACCGTCAATGTTCATGTGACTGGGACCGGCCTCAGCAGAATACCAAGTGATGTTCCCCAAAGAAAGGATTTGAGTGTCAAGCTTCAAGGTAGTGAGGTACCAAAGAAGACCCGAAAATGCCAGGAAGGCAGTTTGGTAATCTTTAATACATTCGGCTAACACCTTCGGGTAATTGCTCATATCGTCAGGGTTCTCTTGAGGGAACCAATTAGCTTTGCTGATGTAGTCGCGTGCTGTGTCAGTGTCCCAGAATTCAGTGATGGGATTGACGGCATTCCAAAGCTGTTGGTTGCCTTTGCCAGACTGCTTGACGATCTTATGCGCCAATGGCGAAAGGTTGTGCTTTGCCACCACCACTTCTTTGGGGCGAAGTTGCAGCACAATTGTCTCTAATTGAGTACAATCACGGTCATCGTCGATTTGACTAAGTTGTAAGTGGCCCAGGGCAACGTCAACCACGGCAACACCAAATTGAGGAGTAAGAGCCGCCAGCGGTTCTTGCCATACGGCCATACAATACACCGCCAGATCACCATTCAACATGTCAAGATCAGTGAGCGTACCACCGGTAAGTACGCCCGTAAGCTCACGTTTGATAATCTTCTCTTCCTTGGTGCCACCGCCACGCATTTCTTTAGCCAAAAGCGACTCTTTTTGATCGACTTTGGCAACTTTGTAGCCAGCATCAATAAACTGTTTAGCCCAGTATTCAAACAGCATTTCTGGAATACCTGCTAGTTGCATGTTGGCACGACCACCCCCAGCGATCTTCAAGTCAAATTGAGTATTGGCAATGACAGCATCGTTTTCATAAAGTTCGTAAAATTTTCCCTTCTTGAAGAACACCACTGTGTCCCACATTTTACTCTTGATTTCCCAGTATTGCCGCTCGAACGCCGTAAACTTCAGCCACGCCAGTTGAGGAATGTAAAGCGTACGAGGGTCGTACTCAGGGTCATCTTCGGTACGCTTCTCCGCATCTTTAATCGTCAAAAGCCATTGGTATCGTTCTTCATTGATTTTGGCAAACTTCGAGCCCAGAGCCAGTTTGGATGGAGTACGTAAAGGTGACAGCCCAAGCGCGGGAGCTTGATAATTCAGAGCTGATGAAAACTTTGCCAACGAACCTGATGGAGAGGAAGGGGGCATTTGCGATGACAGTCTGGGAACGGGAGAAGACATGGGACCCCGCGACGACAGTCTGGGGGTGGGCGACGATCTTGGTTGCGAACGCCTCTTAGGCTTCACCACGATATCATCGTCATCATCGTCCAGCTCATGGTCTGTGGGAGGCTCGGGACTATCGGGAACGGCATCCGACACGTCGTCGGCATCACTATCACTACTTTGAGCGACAAACTCGTCACCCAGATCTTCAGACACGTGAGGCAGGTCCATATCTTCATCGTCGTCTTCCTCCTCCTCCTCATCCTCGGGTTCGACTTCTTGTTTAACCCGCTTAGCAGGCTTTTCGGCAGGTTTCGCCTCTTCGTGAGCCCGCTTCGTCCCTTGAGGTTGAGGGGGTTTCGGCTCCCGTCTGACCGGTGAACTAGCCGGTTGTGAAGAAGGAGGGGTAATGTTCTCTTTGTTGCCGTCAGGAGCTTTCGCTGGCAGCAGACTTGCTGGTTTGAAAAACAGCATCAACAGCTGCTGTTTCTTGGCCTTCAACGGGGTGGATCCCGGCATTTTGGCCACGGTCATTTACCTAAGGTGAACGTACTCAGGGGAGACGCGCGGTTCTTGCCTAAGTAGCCAGACGCGTTCGGGTGTGCACTTAAGCTCAGCTGACCACAAAAGATGAGCAAGCCATCCAGCTAACTGAGGAAAGTTCAGATTTGAAATATCATTGTGATACTTACTTTTTGTTCTCTAATCCAGCTGTGACGAACTTCATCCTCTTTGATATATTTTGCACAGAGTTATTTTGAGGGGAACGTCCTTAAAGTTTGCGAGTCACCATCACAAATCTCTATCCTTCGGTGTACACTTTCAAAACCTCATTGTTGAAAAGTATAGATGATTGACAAACGTCATGTAGTTGGTATGCATTTCTAAAAATTCAAACGTAGATACTTAACTTTACACCTCCATCTCCATACCCATTTCGCACCGCACATACCATGACCAGGCTTCGAGGATGGCTGCCTCGTTATTTCGATATCGGCGTCAACTTCAGTGATGCCATGTTTTCTGGTATCTATCACGGACGCCAGCACCACCCGCTGGACCTCGACCAGGTGATTGCCCGTGCTAAAGCCGTGGGTGTCGATAAGATGTTGATCACTGCTCTGCTGATAGCGGAGTCCAAGAGCCATCTTGACCTATGTCGTGACCATCCCGGGTTTTACCAGACGGCAGGTGTCCACCCCTGTCAAGTTTCCCTGGAGTTTTATGTCGCCAAACCCAAAGACGAGATTGTTGAAGGGGAACCTCATTATACTGAAACTCTCAGAGACGACGTCGATGAACGACTCGAAGACCTCAAACAAACGATTGTCGCTGGTCATGCTCAGGGGTTTATTAAAGCTTTCGGCGAAGTGGGGCTTGATTACGACAGATTCTTCTTTTCACTGAAACGACAACAACTCACCATGTTCACTAAGCAGCTCGAAATGTTGCGTACCATCAAGCACTTGGAACTCCCGCTTTTCTTGCATATGCGGGCTGCCTGTGACGATTTTATTGCTTGTCTCAAGCCGTTCATTGCTGACGGTACGGTAAAGCTGGGGGTGATTCATTCGTTCACTGGTACCGAAGAAGAGTTAGACAAATTGAAGGCATTGGAGATCTTCCACTTTAGTGTTAATGGATGCTCATTGCGCTACCCTGAAAATGTCGAGGTGGCGGCCAAAATTCCCATGGATAAACTTATGATCGAGACTGATGCCCCATGGTGTGAAGTTCGTCGCACTCACGCTTCGTACAAGTATATCACCCCGTACCCTAACGTGTTCTATCCTGATCTTGTCACTGATTACCCCATTAAGTCTTCCAAGTTCAAGTTTGACGCCAATTTACCATTCACTTCCATCAAGAAGGAAAACTGGACTAAGCACCACGATGAAGTCAACAAGCAAATCTCTCAGCTCGAATTGGACGCTGCTGCTCATCGTGTGGTGGGCGATCTTGCTCCTCCCATGATCAAGCTGAGAAACGAACCCGCTGGCATTGTGATGGTGGCAGAGATCATGTGTGGGATCTACGGACTCAAATCTGAGGAAGACATCGAAAAATTCCTCGACACCGTTTACCGCAACTCCTGTGAGGTGTTTAAAGTTTAGAAGCCTAATAAATACTACTTTAACTAAAATTTAAGCCGCTTTCTAACCCACATATGTGTGGTATGTCAAATATCGGTTTGACGGACTTAAATCTAAATTATATGCACACTCCGCATTATCCTGCGAGAAGCCGAATCTCACGTCAAAACCATCACCCCCGTCAAAATGATTGCTGATGTGATCAAGTTTGTCTTCACTTTCGTGTTTTGCGTGGTCGTATCCAGCAGTTTTGTCGGGATGATGCTGCTAATGCCGACAGCGGAGAGTATCGCGGTGCAACTACTATTCCCTATCACGGTCACATGGTTGGTGTGTTCACTAACGGTAACGGCCGACATTGTATGTGACAACAATCGAGAAGACTTTCCATGGTGTGCGTTGCGAGCGGCCCATCAGAAAGGATTGTTAGGTACGCTCTTTGTGTGGCCGCTGATAGGGATGATCCTGTGCCTTCTATATTTCATTGTCGCTCCGAAGATCCCACGCCACGCAATCGGAATTACCCACTGACCAACTAATAGAGATGAAGCAAATAGCATTTAATCGAACGACGAAACGATCTTGATAAAATAAAACCAAAAAAATAGCAAAAGGAATGATTCTGCCCGGGCTCGATCCGGGGACCTCATGCGTGTGAAGCATGCGTCATAACCAACTAGACTACAGAACCGATCTTGATTTTCTGAATTTTCCACTTTTTCATACCGTGGTGGACAGAACTCAAAAATTTCGTAATTTCGCCTCATCTTTTGTGCATTTTCTATCATACTCTCAGATTCTATCAATTATATTCTACTTACAGGTCGCCATTCACCACGGCATCGTGAATAATTTGGTAATTAGGCTTGTAGCCAGTGTGCAACTCGAATTGGCGATCACCCTGGTTCACCAACATCTCGGCCCCAGGGATCACCTTCCACCCGTGTTCTTCAGCCAACTTCATCATCGGCGTCACCGGAGGCTTGTAGCTAGCTTCCAACAACGCTCCCAGGCTGTGCTTCAACACGGCAGTGATCTTAGCCATCACCAGGTCGTCAATGGGCAGCCCCAGGGGCACGCAAGAAACAACCACAGCCACATTTTCAATGGCATTAGCTTCTTCCTCGGTGTTCACAACCTTAAGTTGGTCGAAGGGCATGCTGTCCTTGACTTCTTGCACCTTGGACGCGGTACGGTTGATCATGTAGATCGACTCACACCCCATAGCGTTCAAAGCATAGACAGCTGCTCTCAGGGTACCGCCCAGACCGACAATGACCCCGGCTTTACCTCTAGCAGTGGTGACACCAGCATAGCGAGCGAACAGCTGAGTAATGCCCACCCAGTCGGTGTTGTCACCCTTGAACTTGTTGTCACCAATGGGAATAACGGTGTTGACAGCGCCAATGATCTTTGCGGCGTCAGAGAGCTCTTGGACATAATTCATGATGTCCAACTTGAGGGGCATCGTCACCGCGAGGCCACCGAAGTCAGGACGAGTCATAAGCTCGTTGTAAACGGGCTTGGCGACCTCAGCTTCAAACCGGTCAAAGTGGTAGGGAAGACCCAATTGCTTGTAACCAGCATTGTGCAATTGAGGCAGTCTCAGGTGAGCGATCGGCAGCCCCACCACCCAAAACTTCAAGTGGTCCAAGCCGCCGACTTGAGTGTATAACTGGTTAAGTTCGGCCACTCCCAGATCAAGCAGAACCGGAGTAAACAATTGGTTGGTGATTTGGGACAACTTGCCGTGAGTGCCAACGTTGTAAGCCGAAAGAGGAACTTCCAGCACCGTAGCCCGGAAGACTTCGACATCGGCGTTGTCAGCAAACAGTCTTTCGCCAATGCCAATGAAGCGAACGGCATCCAAGTTGAGCGCTTGGTTGTACTTGTTCATCCAGTCCAAGTCGTCCCACTTCAAGGTGGAAGCGTAAACACCAATCACCTTAGAGTGGCCGCGCTTCAGCACCACGCGGTCAAGCACGTCTTGGTCGAGAGTCAAGGGCACAGCCACGTACTCAACCGCCAACTTGAACGCCTGGGCGGCATGAGCTTCCACCAAAGCATCGGCAGAGACATTGATCACAAGAGGGACATCGACATGCTTACGGATCTGGCTCACTGCCAACGAGATATCCGCACCCACGGCTTGAGTGCCCACATCCAATTCAAGAGCAGCACAGCCAGCAACTTTAGTGGCGAATTCTTCCACGCGGTTGAACACATCGTCAAGGCTCACTTGAAGTACCAAGCTGCGCAGTTTAGGGATAGTCACCGAACGTTGACCCGTGATAAGCAACACAAACCGCGAGAACGATCCTCTAAGCTGGACGAACTCCTCGCTGGTAGCGCAGTGGTTGCTGTAGAAGTGGTAGTTCAGACAGTCTTTGTACCATTGCTTCCGACGTTCCCACACTTGTTCGATCTCTTCGGCAAGCAGAGGGCGCGAAGTGTCGGCATTGAGGAATGCAATAGTTTCACCGATATCACGGTGGAGGTGGAGAACAATTCCAGAGTAAGCTTGTAAAAGCTTACGAGCCAGCTCCAGTTCCACGATACCGCCACCAGTGGAAATGACGGTTTTGGTGGCGTTTTTAGCCAACACTTCCTTCAACAACGCAGCTTCCTTGACGCGGAATTCGTCCCAGCCATGGGCACCGACAAATTCCGGGATAGCACCATGCTTTAGTTCAAACACAGTGTCCATATCCAAGAACTTGAACCCTAAGATGTCAGCCATCCATTGCGAAAGAGTGGTCTTGCCGGCAGCTCTCATGCCAATGACAATCACCAGCTTATCGCCATTAGTGGTTTGCACCTGGTCGTGAGCACCTTCGTAACCGTCCAATTGACAGTTAAAGGTGGTGTGCAAAGTGTCCCACCAACCCGGCCACGTCTTGCCCGTGGTGTGTCTTTCCTTGATGATGACATCACCACCACACACCCCAGCGAGAAGCGAAAGCGACATCGCCACCCGGTGGTCATCATAGGTGTCGATGGGTTCTTGAGGCACTTGCAACTTCTCCGCGCCAAAGACGATGATACCATCGTCGAACTCGTCAGTCTTAACACCGAACTTGGCCAACTCGGTACGCATAGCCTCGATACGGTTACATTCCTTGACTCTTTGGTTAGCGATACCCGAAATTCTAGTAGGAGAAGCCCCGGGAGCCATCGCCGCCACCACCAGCGCCGTCAAGAACGCATCGGTCATGGGTTCCATGTCCACTTCAGGCAACGGCTTAAGCTGCTTAGGACCAGTGACGGTGGTCAGCGTCGCTGTTTGAGTGACGGTACAACCCATGGGACGAAGCACATCGACGGCGAAACGAGCATCCCCTTGTAACAGCTCCAGACCAATGTTGGGTACGGTACAAGTAGTGCCAGTCATGGCGGCAAACGCCAACGGGTAAGTGGCCAGCGACGCGTCCAGTTCCACCACGTACTCGGCAGGGTTAGTGTAGGTGGCCTTGGGGATATGGTAGGTGTATTCTTCCGTGGTCAGCCTTTCCACTTTAACGCCGAATTGAGCCATCATGGCAATGGTCATGTCGATGTACAATTGCGAGATCGGCTTACCACCAACAAGGGCCAAGGTGACAGGTTCATCGGCGTAGGGAGCCGCCATTAAGATCAGCGACACGTACTGCAGCGAGATGGTGGCGGCAAGCTCAATACGGCCACCCTTAAGCCCGCGGTTAGCGGCAATCTTAAGCGGCAACAGCCCTTCGCGGTTCATGTACTCGATGCTGACCCCGTTCAGACGAAGAGCATCGACAAGAGGACCAATAGGACGCTCTTGCATTCTGGCATTACCAGTTAAAACCACGGGGACATCGCCCAGCACCAACGACGCCACCGTAGTGAGGAATCGCAGCGCGGTACCAGCGTTACCCAAGTATAACGGACGCTCCACCAGAGTCAATTTACCACCACCCTGGATAACCAAAGTGTCACCGTTGTCTTCCGTACCAACAATACGAGCACCCTGTAAAGCCTCAACAGCGTCGATCATGTGCTTGGTGTCGTCCAGATGAAGCAAGTTCTTGATCTTAACGGTCCCCTTACCCAAAGCAGCGAGCACAAGGGCCCGGTTCAGGATCAGTTTCAGCCCCGGAGGCACCACTGTCAGTTGTTGAGGAGGGTTAGTGAAAGGGTGAACGATGATTTCGTCAGTAAGGATCACGCCAATGTCTTGCTTGAAGATCTGGTGAGCCTTTTGTTGGTAACATCTCCCAATCGACTCTAACAACACACAGCGGATCTTCAGCCCGTCGTTCTTCTTATCGATAAGCATCTTTTGAATGAGGACATCCAAGTTGAGCAACTTACGCTTGTAGCCCACTTTACGCAAGAACTCGGGGTCATCAACGGTAACGGGCAAGCCGTAAGCGACGAGGGCTTTGGCTAAACGGGCCACAGCCACGTCGGATAAGATCCCAAGGTACCGCAGCAATTCAGCCTCCAAAATCATCCCCACGGACACACACTCACCGTGGAGCGCTTGAGGGGTCAACACGGCTTCAATGGCGTGGCCAATGGTGTGGCCAAAGTTAAGCAAGTTCCGCAAACCGCCTTCCTTTTCGTCGGCAGTAACCACTTGGGCCTTAACTCTGACTGACTCCAACACCGTTTTGATGAGCTCAGGCTTAATCAGCACCAAGTCAGGTTTTTCTTGAGCGATAGTAGTGCGGAAAGTATCGGCGAATTGTTCGAGGCGAGTGAACTCGTCCTCGTTCCAGATGGCAGCGGTCTTCACCACTTCCGCCATCCCATTGATAAGCTGACGTTGAGGCAAGGTTTGCAAGAATTCGACGTCGATAAACACGTACTCGGGCTGGTGAAACGCCCCGATGAAGTTCTTCCCCAACGGAGTGTCGATGGCCGTCTTACCGCCGACACTCAGATCGACCATGGCGAGCAAGGTAGTGGGCACTTGCACCACCCGAACACCTCTCATGAACGTAGCGGCGACAAAGCCAATCATGTCACCAATAACCCCACCACCGACGGCAAGGATCACCGTGTCTCTGGTACATCCGTGCACCAACAAGAAGTCTTCCACGGCGGCTTTAGTCTCACGGTTCTTGTTGTTCTCCCCCGGGGGTACCACGTAGGTAAGCAACCGCAGCTCTGGTCGCTGCTGTTTGAGGTGGGCGACAAACGAGTCCCTCAACTTGGTGTAGGGCTCGGTCTTGGCCATGTTTTCGTCGGTGATGATGACGTAGGTCGACAGCGCCAACGTGCCAATGGTTTGCTCGACGATGTGGCTCTGGATACCATAGCCAACGTGGATGGTATCCTTACCAAGGATCGTCACTTTTTCAATCATTCCCGTCAAGGGTGAGTATGCTCGTTAACTTTTCGGTGGGTCGATTTCGGACGAACGAATTTTTCGCCGGTAGCGGAGGGGTGAGTCATGGCGATGGCTAGAGGAGACAACCGGTGAAAAATCACTTTTAGAAAGGTGAAACAAGGGAGGATGGTATTTTAGGGGACTGTTTTGGTTGTAATTGTTATAGAGAAAAGTGAATTAAGGTGACATCTAGGTGCCAGTGAATCTATAAGTGAGTGTCTCTAGAGTTAATCCGGATTACGAGTCTCTTTACAATGGTTAACAATTTCAATAGTGATAAGTGCTGCTTATTTCTTCTTTCAGGCTTCTATATTTACTCTGCTATCATCCTCGTTGAAGGATAGGTTCCATTCCTTATAAAGGTCTGATCTGAAAACGCTTGTAGTTTGAAAACGGTTGCAATATGAAAAATGCTTGCAGTGAGAGCAATGGCAGGCACAATCGACCTAGCAACCACTTACTTTGATGTGTACTGGCAGCCTCGCCTTAGCCTGTTGATATAGATCGCTTATCAGATAGTTTATGCTTCTCATACATGACGAGTGTGGAATTTAGTGGCAAAAACCTGAGGGACGAAATCAACACTGGATTAATATCACCATTGTTCCGGAGCCGCAGCGTAACCCCGGATAATTTTTTAGCCCAGATTTTGAAATTGCGTCATATCAAGGGGCTTCGAGGTATATCGTCCCCGCCTTCGTTTTGAACAACATTTGTTAGTCGAGTTAAGGTATCAGGATAGATCTCGTACCATCACACCCCCGGGTTTGTCCCACAATTCCCGTTTCCGAAATAGCAACCCAACAGATAAGGGATTGACAATATGCCTCAGATCGAATAGATATTCAATTACGGAGCTCTCCTCAAGACATATTAATGAAGTTGTCCCAAGATTGAAAAACAGCTACTTTCACTCCATGACAATTCAACAAATGTACCACTCAAAAGCCCACCAAACGCCACCGGGTCCACCTTGCTACCTTGACAGAAAATCTCGTTTTGTTAAGTGTGCCACCTTGAGTTTTATCAGAGGCAGAAGGAAGCAGTGAAGAAGAAGATGAAGAAGTGACGAACAAGTTGTTTATAGCCACAGTGTTTGAGTGCCAATGCGAAAGTGGTGATATAGTTAACTGATCTGAAAGAGACGTTGGCTATCCCTCGAGTCATTGACCCTTATCTTGGTACTGAACTCGAAGTCAATGGATCAATTCGTCATTGGTTTCTAGCGTCAAAGACCATGAGATGCGCTACAAATTGTTGACACTATAATATTCTCAGTTGACTTCTCTTCACTTTCAATCGATTAGTTTTGATGTACGCTTTGACGACACAGGTCTTACATCAAATACATCAGCTTTATGAGCATAACTCAGTTGGTTAGCCTTTCATGTTGGGACAATAGAAGGATGGTGGAGTCTGAACTAAACCAAATGAC
This sequence comes from Diutina rugosa, assembly GCF_008704595.1. Taxonomy (NCBI): domain Eukaryota; kingdom Fungi; phylum Ascomycota; class Pichiomycetes; order Serinales; family Debaryomycetaceae; genus Diutina; species Diutina rugosa. The sequence goes on from NW_022995155.1 coordinate 737,036, forward strand.
CTCATGGTATGCAAAGGAGGCTTGTTGAAGTGCGATGACGTCTCCTTCCACACAACTTCCATATGTTGGAGCTGCGACTCGACCTCAAATTTAAGCCAGAGCTCTTCGGTGCCGACATTAACAATCTCTACCGACTTTACCGATGCCGAAATGAAGAGAGGGCGACTTTCGGAGCAGTCAATATAAACGCCATTGAGTTTGAGCCTTTGTAACGTTGAACATCCCAAAAACGCTCGATAACCCAATATACCGCCGGGCTTAAGACCAACATCCACTCGGGGAAGCAGAACCGTTAGATCTTCAACACCGCGATATAACTCAGGATTCAATAGTGGGGAACCTGAGGCATTTAGTTCACGGCACCTGATGTTTGTTCCGATGAGACGGCCGAATGAAGAACTATCGATTATCCCCACTTTGACGGCTATGATATTGGTGGAATTAAGTATCAGACACAGCATGAACCAGACTTCCCACGCCTCCACACTAATATCTTGAATACTGCACCCATATAATTTCAACGCTTTCAATGCACGGCCGATTCTTAAGGTACTAATATCACATTATTTTAACGTGACGGAAGATACTGCCGGCAGCTCCAATATGTGTGGATTATTCGCGTAATCGGTAAGAGAAATAACGGCTCCTGCATTGGGTGTGCCGAACTCTAACCTACTACTCACTTCGACTGACAAGGTTAAAAGTTGTGGACACAGAATTGATGCGTTCCGAACATCCAACAACTCAGCCTTAAGCAAAGTGGAAGATATGATAGTCACATCGGCTTCCGTCGAACATAGGAAAAAGTTTTTAACTTGCTCAGGAATTCCTGTAACGGGGTATGTGGTCCATACAATGTCTGAGGCACCATGAGCTAATTTGTTAACGGTTCATGCATAGTTATTCCAAAACTTCTAAGCAGCTCGAAATGATCGAAATTGGATATTTCACAGTCTGAGATGCATAATTTGGTGATTCGTATCTTTTGAGATGCATCAAACAAATTCACAACGTCATCGTCTTCAAAATCTTCGGATTCATTCAGGGAATTTTTACAAGATCCAACAGTGTGAGTCTTGGACAATTAGCTCCCCTGAACGATATCGCGTGGTTTACTCGATTAATTTTTATATGTCTCAGGTTTTCCATTTGATAGTTGTTGGGCATATAATTGTAAGTGGTGACTTCTTCCACTTGATCCCACGGTCAATCATGGCGTTCGACATCGATCTCGACGTTTCGAAGATTAGGCAAATCCCATGATACTTCACTTTGATCATTGAGTAGCGCGACATTAACTAGCGACCGTGGCAAGTGGATTCCGACATGGTTGCATTTGTCAACACGCACTTGCTGAAGGCTGGTTAATTTTCTCAAGCTCGTCATACTTGTTATGCGACACTGTGTCATAGACAATTCGACAAGCCCATTCTTAATGCAGGAAGCATCAATGGACACTTAAACAAGCTTGAGACTACTGATAGGATGCTTCAAATCCTTGATTCCTTGATCCACATTATCGTCACCCGGTTGATAAACGTCATCGTCGCTTATTGTCACCACAAGCAGTCTTACTTTCACCTGATTGAGACGATGAGCTGTGTGCCGCCACATCTTCACTGTCGTATTTACCCTGACATCGCAGGGCGGGATTTGAGCAAGGTAAATCAAAAGTAATCTTGGTGGAACCTCGTTCAGTTGCAATAAGCGATACATCCACCATGAGCTTCTTGAGACGGTAGGTCGCCGGTACAGCAGATCGATGGGGAGCAAATGCCACGTAAGCTCGACAGATCAGAGGCACATCGAGTAGCGAGTATATCCTTCTCTGGATCTCGATGGGGAGATCCTTAAACCGATGGAAGGTTGGTTGACGTGCGGTTGTAATGCGCCCACGGTTGAACAACGACATGAAGGATGCCAAGCTGCTCAATGGTATGGTAATAGGGGTTATCAGCGACAAGTCGTTTCCCTTTTACCGCCCGCGGTTTGGAAGAGAAAGGACTTGCCGTTAGACGAGCCCCCATTATTAACATTCCCTAGAACTATCGTCTAGCGTCACGTGCGGCTGTACACAGCATCAATATTGGACCACGCCATTGGGATGGATTCGAACTAGCTAAATGGTAACCTATAACAGATAGTTTGAAAGATTATAACAAACATCGTGTAGTTTCTTGATCTCGTTCAAATTTTCTCTTGATTTTGCGTAGATTATTTTCCATCTTTGGATTTAGACGAATAAATTGCAAAAATGAGCAAAACCAACTATAGTACCTAAGTTCGAGTTTCGAGTGAATTGTTTATTATACATCGTTTCTAGGTCATATACGTTAACCACGTCTAAGTGGAACCCACGCTGACGGTTTCTTCGTGGATGCCTTCATGCTTGCCTTGGGCAGAGTTGACGGCGTCCTTGGCCGTCTTCTTCAAGCGGGGGAGGATCTGTTCCTGCACCACACCAGCGACCTTACCGCTGGCTTCAACCACACCGGGGAGGACATCCTTTTCCAACACCGGTTGCAACTTGTCGTTGATGAAACCAGGGCGCACTTCCTCGTTGGTAATGTTGCCCAAGTTGCGTTGGCCAATGCGTTGGAGGTGGCGATCGAGCAAACCGTAGTTTCTCGAGTTGGCCTTGTAGCCGATAGCCACAAGGGACCCCACTACGGGGATGAGCCCAAGACCAAAATCAAGGGCAATATTTAACAAGAACAAGAGCAGTAAGTCGAGCGGGAACGGGTCACTGAGCTTACGCGTGAGCCAAAGCAACAGCAACAGCCAGTACATCAGCACCACCGGCCCTGCGACGGGGACCAAATTGACAATCAGCGACCAGCCGAATTTAATCAGCCCCCACAGGAACCACTGGTCGTAGCGTACGGCCCGTTTGCGGAACTCCTTTAACACCTGGGCATCGTTGTCGTTGACGCCATCGGGAATGGGCCGAGGCACTTTTTTGGTCACCACCTTCCCCCGCCTTTTCACCTCCACCTGCATCGAGTAAGGGTCCTCGACCCCGATCCGGTCCCATTGGTTGTCCCTCAACAAACGGTTGACGACATACTTGGCAATAAACAGCATCGTCAATGGGAAATTTCTGGGGGCACAAGTGGCTAGTGGGGGCCTTTTATTGCTCTAGCAACCATACCGTCTGCGTGGCTGAGCCCAGCAGCCGTTAGCCACCGCGATGACCAGTGACGACACATTTCGTAACATAGTTGCTACCACCCGCTACTACACCTTCCACAAGATTCTATCACGGGACTATAGTTTACACGGAACCCCATTTTGAGCTTGTGACTGCTTACCGTTAGTACTCGCTTGTAAAGAGTGCATGCGCAATTGTCAGGCGACGAGACCCTCACTTAGCACCGTCCCCTGACGGATATGACGTAGCACATGAAGACACAGACAATATCTTCCCCGCAGATACTGGGGCCGGGACACCTCATTGTTTTCTTTTGATGGGCCCACGTACCCCACGGGCCGTTTCCACCTTCTCTCAGCCGTGTATATCGGCGCCAGCAGCACATGGGCTTATGGGCATGTGAAAAGCAATAAAAAAAGAAACGCACCCGACCTTATTACCCAAATACATACTTCGGGCCACAGTTATATCATCACCACGTTTTCCTAACTTACACTACATTCAGCAAAGATGGTGGTCCGTGAATTCGTGGGCCGGGCGATCTTCAGCGTCCCCATCGTGGGACGGGTGGCTCGCTACACCACGGGAGCCTCCGACACCAAGCTGGAGGTCGAAGTGGTGTCCGATGATGATGAGATCGAGGTGGTGGAGCCCGACTCCCCCAGAGAGAAGATCCACCGCCAGTTGCTTAAAAACCGCATTGACCGAGCCGAGGCCTTCATCGACGACGACGAAGCGACTCTCACCGACCCCGAAGTCCGTGGCATTGATGGTGTCCGGGAGCACCGGGTCGAAGAGTTCTTGTACCGTCAGGCTTCTAGAGAGATGCAAAAGCCCCAGGAGCAACTGAACCCAGGCTTCGTGCTGTACTTGGTGACGCTGGGGGCGCAGAGATTGCTTGGTCGCCGTCACAGTCCCGAACCTGATGCTTATAGTGATGGTGAAGGAGCGCCTAAAGTGCTGGTGGCGAAGCGGTTGTTAGATACCGATATCAAGATGGACTTGTTTTTGGACTCATTAGATGCTACCACCAAAAAGCGTCTCCTCCAAGAATTGGCCCACGACCTTGAGCTTCACAATGAACTCCCTGGCTACACCCCGAGAACGGGATCAAGCACCCCTCGCCTGGGCTTCCGTACTCAACCACAATCAGGTCCCGACATTGGCGTGGACAAGTTGAAGGAAGAACTTATTATCCTCATTAAGTTCGGGGTGGTGTGCTGGAAGATTCTGATGCCATTGTTCCGCTACTTTTACCGCAGGTACATGGACAACTCCCTCTACTTTTTCAACCAGCGCAACACCGCCACTGTGTTCGATTTTGTTCTCAAAGTGATGAGAATTGTTGAGCAGAGATTAGGTGACAATGAAGACATGATTGACCAGATTTACAATAAAGGACGACGACTGCGCGACATCACCGACCGCCAAGTGGAGGCCTTATACACCGAGATATCCCTGGAAGCACTGAACTTCTTCAACCTGCTGCTGATTCGTCAGCTGTTGTTCGACTTCATGTTGGGCCGAGTGTACGTGCTGAAGCCGTCGCCGCCGTCGCGGCTGCCAGAGCCGTTGAGACTGTCATTTGAAGAGAACTTGTACAAGTTTGAGACGATGAACCGGTGAAAATCACCGGTGACCTCCGCTGGGTGGAGCGTCACATTGCATTTATACGCCTTTGTAGGGCTTATGAACATGAGAAATCCATTTTAATCGCGAACATCTTATTTTCCTTAGACTTATCTTTCGCTGACGTCACCCCGTAAATTGAGGAAAAAAAGGTCGCTTAGGGAGTTAAGCTTTTTCGTTATCTATTCGCGCACCTGGAATTATCTCGGCCTTGTCGGATGCTTGGGAGATCCGGGGGGG